>NW_027105539.1:53416-55767 GCF_000696795.3 Halyomorpha halys
TGGTTGTGAGGTAGGTTATATAATTTTATGATAGTATAAAAAGGTAATTCTCAAGCAGTAGGATTTATACTCTTCTTCGTTCTTTTAATTCTAATGGCCAAGTCTGCAAATGATAAAGTTAAGTCGACGGTACTCTTGAGATCCCCCAGATCGCCGAACAGCTTAGTCACCAAGTCAATCAATTCTGCCCCTCTCTACCTCCTAGTACAAAAGATACCGCGATGAAAAAAATGCAGTTATTTTACCCCAATTTTTGATTAATTTAGTAAAAACTATGTTTAACTACTAGTAGAAATTGACGAGTCTGCCTATTATAGGCAAGGGAAATAAAAAATGGCAGCAGTTTCAAAACGTCAAAAAAAAAAAAAATTAATTTTTCACTAGGAGCTCTATATGCAACATTTCATTAATATGTACTGAAAGATTGGTAGTTAGTAATGTATTTTTGAGAAATATCTATTTCAGAAACTATGAGACGTACAGATGTCTATTAACATTCAAATTAAAGCTAGTTAAATGTTCTATAAAGTAGTTTATGACCTTTATCTTCGTAGGAATAATAGTTTCCAGAATATTTGCTAAAATAAATTTAATACAAAATTGTTTATAACGTTTAAATTTATAGGAGTAGCAGTTTTTATAATATTTGACTAATGAAAATGTTAATTTCTAGTTGTTCGGATAGAATGTTTGATTTTTTAATATATCTCCAAGACCACAAGACCTACATATGTCTGCTAGCACTCAAAATAAAGGAAATTTAACTTACTATAAGGTAGTTCATCACACTTATCTTTGTAGGGGTATTAGTTTTATGATATTCGCAAATGAACATAAATTTGGCAAATGAAATCAACTGTACATCAATTTATTTGAGCATGAAAACTACTACACCTGCGAAGATAAACTTCATAAAATACTTTATAGTCCATTTAATATGAGTGCTAATATACATCTGTTCATCGAATAATTTTTGAGATAAAGATTTCTCAAAATAAATTCGCGAAATACTGATCTTTCAGTACATTCTGTACTACATTTTTATGAACTGTTGCTATTTAAAAAGCTGCACCTCGAGAACTATTGAAGTATATAGCTCTATTAGGGCTCATATTTTAGAAAATTTACTTCACTTTAAATTATGCTGTCTTAGGTTTTCTGGATTTGTGAGTAGTTTTATAGATATAGAGCTACGAATGAAAAATTTCTTTTTAACGTTTTGAGACAGTCGGAATTTTTTATTCCCTCTACCTGTACTTGGCAGTCTCAGCATTTTGTCTATTAATTAGACATAGTTTTCGTTAAAGAAATCAAAAATAGATGTGAAATAACTGTGAATAAACGTATTTCTCCTCTTGGGCTCTTGTACTATCCGTTGCTCCTCCATGAGTACGCAAGTTTGGACAAGGTTTGGGCAAGTCTTCAATAGTCAGCCCGCCTCTTCCCCATTCACACAGAGGAGTTAGACCACTTTAAAATTTTTTTTTGAGATGACAGTTGAACCGGTCATATCCAGTTCTAAGCCGAAAAATTAAAACCTGTGCCCTCTTGAAACTAGTATGGATTTTTGGGTTTTAAGTCTGGTTGCTAATTATTTAACTTTTTCTGAACCTCTGCTTTATGATTGATTTTAGCTCCCTCCTGTCAACGGTGGTTATTTAAAGTAATTGAATTTATACTTAAATGTAATAGAGATGAATATAAATATAAAATTCAATAAATAAATATAATTTCCCTTATTGGTTTAAGTTAATAACCTTATAGGTTAATTTTTAACTGTTCTATATTTCACCTGATCATAATAGCCTCCAAATTTTATTAATTAATGTGTGACTGTACAACTAAAATTAAGGTATTTTAATTATAATTATGTTTTTAAAATTGCTATTGTAATTTAATATTCTGCTAGACATTTAATATGACTTAATAAACCATTGTTGAGACTACATGGATATATTTTGTTATAATTGAATAAAACGAGAAATTTATGACTATTTAAACATATTCAGGTGTCTTTTTGTTTTCATCAAATTTAGAAATATATACATTATTGCCATCATCACAAATAGATAATAAAACTAAAAAAAAAAAATAAAAAATTTGGTTTTGTGAATGAAAAAGTTGATTTAGGAAATATGTAAACGAGCTCACTCTCTTCGGCAGTTGGAAACATTTCAGCTTATTGTTTTCATTGTTTATTTCTAAATAAGGAATTAATTTCCTCAACCTGTCACATAGAGGAATTTTTTTTTTTTTAGATAAAAGAATATCTGTAAAAATTCATTATAATTATGTAGGTACCAAAAAAAATTTCTGATTGCTTCTTCCTCACAAATCATTAACTATTTTCC
>NW_027105539.1:56653-57037 GCF_000696795.3 Halyomorpha halys
ATTTAAAAATAAATTAATCATAAAAAAATAAACATTCTACTAAAGGTAAACTTTTTTTTAAAAATTTATTTATTGATATTTAAAACTGTATTAAAAATATATAAAATAAGTAACCTGACCTTCATTTTAGGTCAGTTATACAATGACAGGATATAGCCATGAGGAGAACCTACCCATTGATAGATCTCTCCAATAATATTTCTAGAGAAATTTTCAAGGCCATCTTCTTTCGAGACGCCGAAGAGGATAATCGGGTAATGATGGAGAAGCCAGGTTAGAAACAAGTGGATTTGGATGGCTAGGAAGTTTATGATGGAAGGATTTGTATCTGATTCTGACCAAATCGGCAACATATGGAACATACGGTTCTGATGGATGGAAGGA
>NW_027105539.1:57577-71021 GCF_000696795.3 Halyomorpha halys
AAGGTTCCATGTTAGTCGTTTGTCCAGGTATGGTCCCAGTTAACAGATATGTTCTACTAGACAACTGGAAATTGGAGTATTATCAAAATTTACTGTGGAGTCATGAGTTTATTACGAAAGGTAAAGGTGATTCGATTTCTTTAAGGGTTGTGATTTGGGATTGGAGGAAATAGGATAAAATGAAAGGGTAATTATTCTCTGATAATAGATATGTGTCATCGGCATACGTGGTGAGGAGAGTGTTAGGTTGTGAGCTGTAAAAATGGTGTAAAGGATAGGACCAATAATAATATCTTGGGTTACACCGGCCGACTGAGGATAGAGGGATGAATAAGCACTGTTGTTATTTACTTTTCATAATCTGTCAGAGAGATAGGAATGAATAATAATGAAGAATGCAGAGTGTAGGAATTTATGGTCCTTAAATAGCTGTCCCGGGTGCCATACTTGATCAAAAGCCTGTTGACGTATACATAAAATAAAAACTTCTTTTAACTTCAGAGTTAATACATTAAATAATATCCGTCAATATAATTTCATCCTGATGGAATTGTAATTAAAAACAGTACAATTTCAGGCAAGAATTATTTGATGCAAAAGAGTGGAAGCTCAAAAAAATATAATTGCTAGGATTTGGTTGAATGATTTAAAAAAAAACCGTGAGTGGGTAAAACACCAGCTAAGAACCAACCACTCAATAATTCAACAGTTCGGACTTCACAAAAACAAAGATCTCATGTGTATATAGATTTAGTATAGCACATCTTGCATCAGCAGTCTAAAAAAGGCACATCAACTAGGGATATGTAAACCTTACTCTAAAACATCTCAAGGGCATATAAGTATTCTCAAATAATATTAATTTTATACTTTTTTTGTTTTAATGGCAGTTTATACATTTAATTTGTTTCTAAGGATGTATTTCACCTTCGACTAATTTATTTTTATCTCATAAATAAACTAGACGTATTTTTAATTATGACTAATTTTTGGCCTCTTTGCAAATATATTTCCATTGATTGTATTATATCCATGATTGATAACCATTACTAGGACTAAGATACCCGATCAATATAAACCATAAAACGTTTATTAATATTAATAATAGTTTAATTTATTTAGTTTAATTTAATTTAACAGAAATATTAAATCGAAAAATAGGTATAAGTTAATAACTCGTTGGACATAACATTACTAAGGATATTGCCCATAACAATACTATGTAACTATTAAATCGTAAAAAGAAATAACAATTGAATTCTCTTTATATTAAGGAGTGTTTCTTTTGTTTAATTTTTTTTAAACATGTATATAAAAAAGAACATTTTATTATTCGGCTGCCAATGACAAAAATCAATTTAGCTTTCTAAATTTAGTAAAGATATACTCTTCTACTTTTTTTAATTAAGTTTCCTGGAGATTTTTCTTCTGCAGATTTTTATTTACTACATGATTCCCCATACTTCGAATTTAAAGATTTGTCATTTGATTTGTTTAAGATATATAAGCTAATCCAGAAAGTTACTTTTTCACATATTAGAGAAACTTTAGTAGACGAAATTTGATAAAATTTAATCTATTCCAATTCTATATTTGTTCCTTAATACCTAAAACGTAATTTGTAAGAGAGAATTTTTAATTCTAATGATTTTTTTTGCACTTATACAAAGCTCACTTAAAACAGGTAGTGAGAGAGGACCAATAATTAATTGCTTAATATGAAATTTACTAAAAAATATATTATCTCCAAATTGACAGTTTTAACTGAATGTTTTCAACACTTTGATGACCATACATTTATTATTTGTTTATATATTTACTTTTTTTTGAGCGCTTTGAAATAATCTTAGCCGATTTTATATTGAAATTTGAATTATAGATATACTGATGAAACAGAAAGTTTATTTTTACGCCGTTTATTTTTTAAATAATTAGATAATGTTCGAGAATGCTTCTGATGAAAAGTATGTAAGCGAGAGTTTTTGGTATTATAATTATTACCAAACACATCTATAAGTGTTCCTGTTATTTATTCACATGGTATTAAAAATATCTAACTAAGTGTTTCACAATGATCAGGTTGGATTAGCCAGCCTTCACAAACAAATAACTGAAGCACAACTTACTAAATCTTCTCCTTTGACCATAATTTTCTACTCAAAAGGGAATTTTAAAAGAAGGGAATTCGCATAAAATCCTCATGAGATCTGCACTAAGTCGTTCCTGAAAAGAGGGCTAAGTTAATATCAAAGCAATCAGATGGAACCAGTTCAGGGTCACGGACTTATTTAAGTTCATCTTCTTATCGACTATGTTGTCTTCTCGGAAAGAGTATTTTTGGAAACGGAGTACTTTTGCGCTGGATACCTTTTTAGCATCTTGTTGTATAATACATTTTTTAAATTATTTTTATAAATCTAATAAACTTTTACCTTATCAAGAGCTTAGGTAAGGGAGAACAATGGATCCATCACCAACCTTTATAAAAGGAAATAATGAAACAAGCTCAACACTTAGTTATTTATATAATTTTTTAAGGGATGATGGCCTAATTTATAGAGAAAGGACCAAGAAAATCATAATCATATTATATATACGAAAAAATATATTGTAAAGATAACATTTTATTACAATTTAGTTTCAACGTTACGTAATTATATAATATTAGGAAATTTGTGAATTTTAATTTAAAAATAAACTTGAGAATATCCCAATAAAATGGTACGGTCCGAAAGTATTCATCCTAATTTATTGATTGGAGATTCTTTTTCCATCCATAACAAAATTGAAAAAAAAAAAACCTCATATTTTATATTCATTGTACTTTCTCTCCATAACCGTTCATTCTTGAATTGAATTGAAGCACGTCCTAATAATGTTTATAACTGCAAAATTAAAATATATATATATCATTTTTTAGCATAGAAACTTTCTTGATGACCTAATATAGATATTGTAAGCAATAGAGGTATTAGCGAATCAGCCCTCAAGAAAGCTTTATGAATATATTTTATCAAAGAAGAAATAGTAATAACAAATTATATAAGCAAAAAGACAGACATGTATTTGGATTTTACGGACATAATGTAAGATTTTATATTTCGAAAGTCTGAAGGAGTTTAATATTCAAGTTTAGTAAAAGTGAGCTGTAAATTCTTTAAATTTATTTATATTAAAGTTAATTCTCCTTTAAGATTGTGTTATTTGATATTTTTAGTAACGTATTTAATTTAATTTTGTTTTTGAACGTTTAATAAGTTTCATATTCATGAAATAGTCAAACACAACTTCATCGTTGTGATGAATTAATAAAAAATTAAAGTAAATCCAGTTTAGAAAAAAAATATTTTAGTAAGATTTTTTTTAAAATATTTGTAATGTCTCATGTTATTTGGAATGTCTTATTTCTATCATTAGATTACAAAAATACAATGAAACTCGTTAAAACAGGATATTCAAGGACTATATATAAAGACTATATATATAAAGACTATAAGTTTAAACACACAAAAAAGGCCTTTTTCAGTATCATAAAATATATAATTTATTAATCTTGCCTAATTTTCGCTCATTCAGGCATCTTTTATTTGTATAAAATTATGCATATTTCAAGAAAGTTTGAATTTGAAACTATAAAAAAATTATATTCACATTCTGAAATACATTGGTATTTTTGTCATCACAGAATTGCGAAATCACATGTTTTTTTCTGCGTCAGCTGTATCCGGTTCCGGAACAAAAAAATACCCCTTGCCTCTTCCAGTTCAATAACTTATTCTCTCTCTCTCTCTCTCTCTCTCTCTCTCTCTCTCTCTCTCTCTCTCTCTCACACACACACACACACACACACACACACACATATATGATCACCATCATTATCACTTATTTATAAAAAATAAAGGAAAAGTAAGCAGCGTTTTGGAATAACAGTCCCAAAGATAAAAAATAATAATACTTTTTATTTTTTTTATATAGGCTCACTATGATAATACCGACGTTTTTATTTTAAAACAATTATGATTAACAACCATTGAGAATAGGTTATTAATTTAGATAAAATTTTATTTAAACCACATCACATAAGTCCATTAATCACTTGGAGATATCTGAGAGAAAATGTTCTTACAACTAAAAGAAAATAATAATAAATAAGATTTTTTAATGTTTTTTAGAAAAAAAAATTGCTTAAGTTTATATTGTATATCAATGTGTATATATGATAAAAGGTAAGATCGGGAAGTATTGATATACTATTTAATATTAAATTAAATGGTGGATTGGTGAGAAGTGAAATCGTGCTTTGATAATAAACTAGATGAGATAAATATGTTAGAATCCCTTTGGACGTGTGAACTCATGTCTAAAGCTATGTCCGGCAGTTCTATTGTTTCTACTTACTCCCATTGTGTCTCTGTCAGCCTTTTTAATATGCTTACGGCTTTATACATATGCTTTTACAATTACATAAGTAATAGCCTAAATAATTAAGTTATTTAACTTAAATCTTGAAACAAGTGCTATTTATTGAACTTACATATATTTTAAAATATTCCCAATATTTTCAAATTTGTTCCTAACTGGAAGTTCTGGGTGACTTAGATATTCCTAACAGCACGTTGTCATAAAAAAAAAATTGACAGCCCTCATCATAGAGGTCCAAGGAAGCTTTTAGGCCGAAGACGAGAGAGAGAGAGAGAGAGAGAGAGAAATACTTTATTCATCTATGTTGCCTCAATACATCAGATTGCTATCTCACACAGCATACTTATCAATATAAATTACACATACATGGTATAATAAGATATAATAAACATTTTTTTTCCCTACAGTTTCCTTTTACAATCAATTTTGGTCTATACACCAAATACAAATGTTTCAAGTCATTCTTTTTTTCTTTCTCATTTCTGCTCCTCCAATTTCACCATTTCACAATTTTTTAATTCACCCGATCAACAAATTAGCGACGGCAATGTGAGATCAGACCATCATTCATAGTCACAGCAGTAGATCAGTTTACCAAAAACAAACAAATAGATACATTTTACGAGAATAAGACTTCTTAAGGGGAGGAGTTATCCATAGGTTACCACCCTATTGTGACCAAGGTGGGAGGTCAAGTTTTTCATTTCGTGAAACCGCCACGGAACAAAAGTTAAATCAAATAAATTAAATTAATTAACATAAATAATTTTTGTCAATAATTATCCTGGCATTCCTTTAACAAATTGCATGAAGCATAGTAATACTAGATGTTTGCTTTAGGACATTAAAAGTTATCAATTTTTTTTTTATTAAACTTTACATTAAGAGAGCTTTAACAAGAACAAGTAGTAAAGTAGGGATTAGTTTTGTTGAAGCTATTACATCAGTAAGTTAGTTATTGTTAATTGAAAAATATATTAAAAATTCTATTATTAAATTCATGTTACTCCTTTAAGAAGTTAATTTTCAATTTATAATTAATATGTGAAAGTTGGGAAGTTTACGAGCACCCATTTCGTTTTATGTCTCTGGTTCTGATGTTAAAAAAATTTTCCATTTACTAAGTAAAAAAAGGGAAAAATATGCATGTTTATGAGCTTAACAATACAAAAATATCTGATATCTTTTAATATTGTGTTTATTTAATTTGAATGAAATAATATTTGCTTAAAAGTTTAGCATTCTTGAAAACCTCTTTGAGATTCTTTCAACATAGTTTTACATGTTGCTGTTTCAACGCAGGAGCCTAGAATTGTCTACATATTTACACAATAACGCAGTAATAATATTAAAAAGAAAAAACAATTCCTAGGTTCGGTACAAATACGTTGTTGGAAGCAAGATCCGAATACCTGACTATTTTTTGAAAAATATATTAAAATTTTTATTAATAAATTAATGTTACTCTTTTAGGAAGTTAATTTTCAATTTATAATTAATTATTACAAGGTTTTCAGTGTGTTGATCCGAAAATATAAACTACACAATATAATATAACATAATACATGGTAAGCAGTAGAAAAACGAGAAATTTCGGTGATATAGATATAGAAGGAAAATCGAAAAACTTTATTTATTTAATAATTTATTTATTGTTATTTACAACTGTATACACATATATACAACAAGTAAATTTTCTGTAGGTGACATAGTGACATGATACAAACATGTGGAGAATCTATCCACTGATAGAACTCCAATAACATTTCTAGAGGAGAAGATCTCGAGGCCTTCTTTTCAGACGCCTAGGAGGATTATTAGGCAATGAAGGAGAAGCCAGGTTAGAAACAAGTGGATTTGGGTGGTTGAGAAGTTTATCATGGAAGGAATGGTATCTGAATCTGGCCAAATCGGCAACATATGGAACTCGAAAAACCTAAAAATTAAATAGAATTTACAAAACTATTATCCTTCCCACTGTTTTTTTATGGATGTGAGACGTTGCCTCTTACACTAAGGGATGAACAGTGCCTTAAGGTTATCGAAAATAAAGTATTACGCTAAATATTTGGACCGAAAAAGGATGAATTAACGGGAGAATTTAGAAGATTACATAACGCTTAATTAAGGGACCTACACCCGGTAAATATAATTCAAGTTATAGAATTGCGGCGTATAAGATGGGTTTGTAAGGTTACTAACGAGCGGATCCCTAAAATGTTAATAAACACTGAACTGACGGGTAAACGACCGAGGGGTAGACCGAAACGTAGATGGGGGGATCGCGTTAAAACTGATTTAGTAGAATTGGGTTTGGAGGGGTATCACTGGAAGGATGTATGCAAAGAGCGTTTAGTGGTATCGGCATCGAACCTGCGGGTTCGTTAGGCCTTTATTATTATGACATAATTCTAAAGCGGTCGCTTTATTAAGGAATTATAGTGAACAATGTATATTGCGGAAAAGTCCGATTCACTCTTCAAGCCTAGGACATAATCCTTACTGACTCACATAATTGTAAATAAAGAAACATTCCGTTGTTGCTAGAAATAACAAAAACTATTTTTTTTTTCTTTTTATGAACATTCTGTCGTATGCATTCAGCAGATATCGGAAATAGAGATAAGACAGTACTTTTGCATCATATTTACAGTTATATAGATAAATTAAATTATTACAAAATAGTAAATTGAAAAAAGAAGTTTTATATTGTTCTCGTTTAATGAAGGAGTCTAATATTTTTTAGATATAATATTTACACCACAATGCAGAATATTTACGAAAATAGGACATTTTCTAGCTTTAGAAGAAATACGTTGCTGGAAGCAAAACCCTCACACCTAACTATTTATTTTAAATAGTCATCCAAGTACCCACTGAGGACGTTAGACGCAGTCGCTCAGAACTTGCGTGGAAAGTTGAACAAATCTTTTTTATTCATTTCGTTGAAAATACGACAAAGTACGACCTTAAAGGAATATTGGTTTTGTTGTATGGAAAATAAATAAAGAAATAATTGATTTAATCCACTCCATCAGTAAAGTAGAAAAAACCTACAATTTATATGTTGTTCAAAAAAAGATATATTGTTTTTTTCTGTGCAGTATTGGTCTTCATAAATATATGATTCAAAGGACATTTAATAGTTTATTAATCTTACAAAACATATTTTATTATATAATAATATCAAATTTATATTAATAAGTTGTTAAATCAGAAATATTATAATGAAAGTACTAATGCTCAATCATTCTATTAAGGGGGTGGGACCGGTGGGGAGGGGGTAATATTCTAAAATATTATTCAAATAAGAGAGAATATGTTTGAACTATAGATAACAGAAATATATGAAATATCGCATGGACCCAACGAAGGGATGGATAATAGATACACTGAAGTGGCCCACTATTTAATCCAAACAGAGGTGTGCTCTGAACACGTGTTGTTTACTCCAGCTCCATGGCCTATATTTTTCTGGCTCGAATTTCTAGTAAATATCAGTCTGTGTTCCTTTGTAGTCAGGTTTATTTCCAGTCCGCTGCCGGAGATAACTTAGTTAAGAAGCCCTCTTCGGGGTCTCTTTTGCCTTCCTAAATAATTAATTACAGTCCCAAAGGGTACGTGTTATTCTACAAAAACAATCTGAATAATATTTTTAAATAGGTACAGAATATAATAATTAATAACATTTATTTAAATATATAACACATCTAACATTATATTCAGTAGTAATTCAAACAATTGGAATATAGGTGGAAAAAACATTTATACTATATTTTCAGCGATATAACTTTTTTTTTTTTAATATTAATGAAATAAATTTTAAAAAAACACTAGCAAACGCTTTATTTAATTAAACATTTTTAAAAACCATTATAAAAATCGTATAAGTTGCTTTTTTACAACTCTATCAGTTTTAAAGTACTGTTGAAAGATACCAGCAGAGAAAGAGATCACAGGATACGGTAATGACTTTTGAATAATTTCAATTAGAACATAAATCAAATTTTTTTCTGTAGCAAGATACTAAAACAAAACACTCATGTCAAAATCGCCCGCTCGTATTCGCTCATCTATGTTTTCACATCTACAGAAATTGTATAAGTCAACCTCTGACCACTGCAAATGGATTAGATTTTTTTGTTTACTTTCTTAAAATATTTTAAACTCGTTTGTGCGCGCATTTTTTCTAAAATTTTAAACTTCAAAGAGAGTTCTATCATAGTTATTAGTTGATGTGGTAAGGATCACAGGAATCACGTATTAGATCACCAGTTTGTAGTGTGCGGGATTCTGAAGAAATCTGAATAAGATTATGAAAGAAAAATACGATTTTTTTTTAAACCAAATTATTTCGTTATGTCTCTTTTGAGTTCCTAAAATATTGCTAAATACTTGTATATGTGCGTTATGAAATATTTTTAGTGTGTGAAAAATAAGATTTATTTTTAACCATTTTATCTTGTATTTCTAATCAAGGTTTATACATCGATGTGCCTATGTAAAGTGTAATTTAATTTATTAGTATCCTTAATTTTATAATAATACCGTTAATTTAAATAATATAAATTTTATTTTATTCAGACTGTAAAACATAATATTGTCAGAGTACCAAAAACTAAGGTTATCGAATTAATTTTTGTTTTTTTTTGAAGATTAGAAAACATATAAATGACGGTTTTGATTTCGACAGTATATGCTTAAAATAGACAAAATATTTTCAGAAAATTATGATTACAAAAATTAATTAATTAGAATAAACAAATTCATTCTATTAATTTTAACGTTTTTAGTAACTGTTGTCATATATTAATCAATTGATTAATTTATTATTATTTTTATTACATAAGTTAATTATTCAAAATAATAAATAATTTTTTTAAATTTAATTAATACTCATGCATCATTATTCACAAATGCGTAACAGATAAAATTAAAATAAATTATTCTTTCAGTAAGCATAAATAAACACAGATAAAGTTTTAATAGACTCCTTTTATAACCTGTACTTTCAAAACCTGGAATATGGCCTCTTAAAAAATTCAAATAGCACGTCTAAGATAGAATAACCTAATTACAAAATAAAAAAATACAATAAGAAATAAATCTTCGTTACTTTAAGAAGACTTTCATGATGCTATGAAAATTTAAAACCATCCTAAGAGATTAACTGAAGATTAATAGCATAATTTTTCTAAGTTTTCATAATTTAACTGAGACAATCCGTTTTAAGTGTAGATGCCTCGTTAGAACAGTTTATTCTCCTAGCCGAGATCCTGTTTCATAAAGCTGCTCAACTAACTGGAAGCTAGGTTATTTATTAAGTGTGGATAAGTTATTAGCTTCCTTCCACTTCTATGGCGAGGGCTCTAGTGCTTCTTTTGATTCTTTGCTAGAGCAAATCCTTGCATAGCTATGTCATTTCAGTACATCTCTTGCATAAATTATTATAGTATCATAAAGGAAAAAATGTTTTAACGTTTTCTTTAGCTCTGAAAAAATATAAAGTACTGTTTTACATTGTTGATATTTAATATTATAAAATGTATTTATTATTACCATTACCAACGTATTAAATGATCAAGAGTTTACTACTATGTAAAAAAGTAATATTTTTTAAACTACGGGTATATAATGTGGTGATTTGCTCAAAATCATGCTCAACCGTCAGGTTTTTCATAATTAAGGATACCCACATTATAGAGGTAGAGTGGGCTCCAGAAAGGCTTCCGATAACTCAGGGTTGACTCACGACTACATTAAAAGAATAAATAATTATCTGCAACGGGATTTGGACCCAAGTCCAAGAATTGTAACACGGCTTTTATTCACTGAGCTACCACGCTCCCATTTAATATTATATTTATAATTAATATATTTTGGGAGCTAGACTCTTATTGTAAAAGTAAAAGAATAATTTTGTTTTGTGGAGGAATGCCTCAGGAATTTTTTTTAAAAACTCTAGTTCAGCGAAATCTTGCTGCCGGATCTAATTTTGATCTCCCAGCAAATTGGTTGTTAAGATCATTGAAAATGAACGTTTCTACGTGTAATGCAGAACAATGCGCACGTTTTCACCACTTAGTGTCCAATGAGGATAGAGGACACCTTGGGTTATGTCACTCCGAGGCGGTGAAGGTGTCTCTGCAAATAGACGTATTGTCCTCCTGGGAGGTTCTTAGTGGTCTAAGCACTTTCTCTCAGTAGCGTACCCTATCACTTGCCTTTAATTTTCTGGAAAAAATCGCTTCCTTGGTGTATTTCGGACGGTTTTTTGACTATGCAGTTACCTGAAATCCGCGTTATGAGAAGGTTCTGGTTGGTTCTTTCCAGATCATTCACATATTTGTCAGCCTCATCGTTACTGTTTAGTCCGAAATGACCTGGAAACAAAACTCCGTTACAATTGCTTTCTGAACTTTGGAACTGTCAGGCTATCAAAGAACTTGTTTTCACCCCCCCCCCTATTTCCTCTTCTGATGAAATCATTGTCTAGTTATTCTTCTTCAAATTTTAAGAAGAAAACACCTTAGTGATATTCATGAATGTTAAACAATATGGAAAAGGATAATTTATGATACAAAGAGTATATCCATGTTTATAAAAGTAAGATCAATGGAGTATGTTGAAAATCAATTCGGAAGATTTACGCAAATAATAAGTTTAATGTCTTTCTCAGTAACGTTGTCAGGTCTTGTCCTTCGCCGAATGGCAGACAATCTAGCAAATTTAGATCACCGAGGAATTCAATTTATTCTACTGCACGTTCAAATGCTTCTGTTCTCTGTGCTTCTTAAACCTTAAACCATTAAACCAAAAATTATTGTTCGTAGGAAATTTGTCTCGAGTAGCTAAAGGTGAATTTGCTAAGTCGGCATTGTAGTTGGTAAGCATTGTACTAGAAAATGGAGGATTGGGGAGCTCCCTGGGGGACAGCTGTCTTCCCCAGAATAATAACAGCCAATTTCCATTTGTCTCCTGGTAAAATCACTTTAGTACAAACTTATGCCCCTACTCAAGACCCCTCTGTTATAGAAAAAGAACAATTCTACTCTGACCTAGAAAGGATAACAAGCAAATTCAAAAGTATGAACAGGAAAATTATTTGCTGTGGAGGTTTCAATGCAAGGACAGGATGGGATTATGAGATACACACGGAGATATGGGAAAACATGGTGGAGAAAGAAGAAAGAACGAAAATTATCAGCGATTTATTGATTTCTGCATCGAAAATAACATGCTTATAGGTGACTCCTTTTTCCCCCACAAGAAAATTACTTTTTCGACACAGGAAAGAAATAGTATTATCGACTATTTTATGTACGATCGCGATATTAGGCACTGGTTTTCAGACGTTAAAGTGATCAGAGGTGCTGAAATTGATACAGATCATTAGTCGCAGACACGCAGATCATGAAGCCTAGAAGCATACAAATTAAGACATACGAAAAGATATATGTGAAATGTGCCCTTGATGTTGTTGAAAAAAGACGATAATACAAGGCATGTCTGGAAGAGAATTTAAAAAGATTAGACAAAAATGGATCTGTGGAAGAAATCTGGAAGTTTATGAAAGATAGCATACTTGATTCAGCAAGGTATGTGAGGAGTGAAGAAAATAAACACTAGACTCAAGCGCACCAAACGATGGAACGAAAAAGTTCAAGGACTGGTCCAAAGAAAGAAAGAAACATGGAAGACTTACTTGCGGAATCGGACACCGTAGAAATAGGAAGAGTATGTTAAGTGGAGAAATGATACTAAACGTATTGTAAGGGAGGTCAAGGAAAAGTCGTGGGAATAATTAGGAATTTTTAGAACTCCCTTGACAGAGATTACAGAGAGAATATAAAGATCTTTTGGAAAAAAGTAAAAGCACTTAAAAGTAAAACTTCCAAAGAGATCAGAAACATAAAAGATAAAAGCGGGCATATGATCTCAGATCCAGAAAACATTTTGGATAGATGGAGACACTATTCTGTGCAGTTCTCTGACCGCATACAATCCCCTGAAGAAGTGTTAGCGAACGCTCAGGAGGAAGGAGAAGGATATGATACGATATAGAAAGGGCCCTGGATCGTTTGAAGCTAGGTAAAGCACCAGGCAGAGATAGAATTTTTCCAGAATTTATTAAATATGGAGATAATGAAATTACTAAATCACTGCAAGCACTATTTCAGAAGATATGGAACATTAAGGTTATTACCAAGGACTGGGAATATAATACCATAGTATTATTCAATTCATATGAAAAATAGTACAACAGAATCTGGTAACTACAGACCAATTTGCTTATTCCAAGTAACGTATAAACTGTACACCACTATTCTAGAAAGCAGGTTACGGGTTTACTGATACGGGTGTTACTGATAGAGACAAACTAGAAGAAGACAAGGCCGAATTCCGACCTGGAAGACAAACCTAGGATAACATATTCGTTGTCAGACCTATCGTAGAAAATGCATGGGATAGAAATTGGGGAAATTATATAGCTTTTTTGCACCTAAAAGCTGCCTTCGATTCAGTACCCCGATATGAAATTTGGAGGGCACTTACAGCCCAAAGAATTCCCGTAGACCTCCTGGAAGCGATTAAATCAACCTATCAAAGTCCTAAAGGAATAGTTCGTATCAATGGCCGAGAGTCAAAGCCATTTTCTCTAGAAAGAGGTGTGAAACGAGGAGACAGCATCAATCCATTATTATTTATGAGTTTTATAGATGAAATCCACAAAATATGCAGTAGATTAACTGCTTGGACTGTAGGGTGCCAAGAAAATTTATGGAGGCGAGGCCGACTGGTAGAAGACCAACGGGCAGCCTAGAAGGAGCTATGTGGAGCATGAAAGGTACTTAATGAGAATCTGAGAAATGAAAAATCTGTGTAACTAGGTGTCTCATTTAACCGAACTAATATTTATTTTCTCTATATCTCAGAACCTACGTGATTTTGGAAAAAAGATATTGTGCAATCATTTTTCTATAATTTTTTTTAATAATTTATTTATTGATATTTACAACTG
>NW_027105539.1:73357-77290 GCF_000696795.3 Halyomorpha halys
AAATTGATTTATTTAATAAATATTACCTTGTCTCAAAAAAGTTTGAAATAATATAATTAATATTTTTTTTTAAATGAACAATATTAAATGTACTTTAGCGGAAGATTTTTTGAAAATTTGATATCTAAACCCTGTAAGACTATTTAATGAGAGTAAAACCTGTCTGGTATCCCAATTAATTAATTAGCAACTCAGTAAAATCATGCCGAAAACGTTATTAAAATTATGAATAAACAGTACTTATTCTATAAAATTGTGATTATTATTATGATTAGACCAAGAATTTATATTATTAATTATTTTTAGACCAAAAATCTCTCAAGAACGAGGAATGTATGGCAGAAAACAATATCTAGTAGAGCCTTTAACCTTTAACGTATGAGTTAATATATAACAACGCAATAGTATTATTTGAAAATTCTAAACTGGGAAGGGCTTAGTGATAAGCGAGTGCAGAGCCGGTAAGCGGCTTACCTTAATGTAGGTACTAAATAAACGGTGTGATTCGAAAGTTGTAAGCACTGCAACATGTGACTTGGGGGCTCAACTTCAATTATCGACCAATTTATAATTTATTAAAATAATTAAAGTAATTTATAAACAGGAGATGGTTGTTTTATGTATATTTATCGTTCAGAATTTTCACCTGACTTAATTACTCGTTTTACTTTAGAACCCGAACTTCTAACTTTTGGCATGAAGTTGTAACGACAGTTTGGAGGGAAAATTCCAATGGTAATTAGGAATTTTGGCCTGAATATGCATAAATAAGAATATGATTTGTTCTTTATTAAAATTATTTATTCTCGAAATTTATGTATATTAAAAGAGTTGAGCCTACTATATTAAACCTGAAGTAGTAAAGCTAGATATATTTACGAATATTGTTTGCATTAATAATATTATAAGTAATTTAACAATTCTTGAATCCAAACAGTAATAATTAATAAATTAATGATGGTAATATTGTTATTTTTTTATTCTGGGACTGATCCCTTTTGAATAATATCACAGCCATCAAAATTAGGCTTGAAAGCCTTAGAGTAAATTACAAGATAAAAATGACATTGTAAACGTGCATTAAATATAATGAATTTGAAAAGATAAAAGATGAACAACAATAATTAGCAGAATATATAAAATTATAATAGAGCAAATAAAATAAATCCATGTCATATCATAAAACTTTAAGTGACTAAGTTCTTATAATATAAAAGGGATTAAAAATCTACATATTTACATGTTTAAATAAAGGTAATTAGAAATCACAATCTGAAGGAATATTGCAATTAATGAAAATGGAGTAGTGTAATATCATGTTTACTGATTTTTTAGAAATATTAAAAACACCTAATAATATTTATGTTAAATATGATCCCTCTTTCCACCTATTTGAATCTTATTTGAAGCTTTTAATAGATATTCTTCGGGAATTGGGTGGACAGGAGGAGATTGAAAATACGGGATTTTAAGGTTGGAAGGATATTAGAAATATAAATGAAGGAGAGATTATAATTCTATAGGGAAGAGGGCCGGCGAGGAAAGGTCTGCTATAGTCAGTTGTTTGAGGTGCAGCTACATATAAGTCTGAAGGCCGTGAAGCAAGTGTTGCCGGAATGCACTGAGGATTTAAATTAATGGATATCAGAGATGTACAATGGACGGCGGGATAAGATAACTAGGTAGAGGAAGGATGCAATAAAATATTTACCACGGAAGGAAGCCGCTTCAACTCTACATAAAATCGGGATACAGAGGCGTCCTAAGATGAAACGTACAAAGCAATTAACCAACCGTTTTAATTTTGCTCCGGAACCCCCAGAAACACCATTGTAAACCACACGACAATAGTCAGAGTGAGGGAATATTCAGGAAGTAACTAGGAGCCTATAAGTGTGAAAAGGTAAGGAAGATAATTTAAACGCTTTAGGGTGTGTTGCATGTGGCTGCTTTTGTATGGTATAATATTTTATTTTATATTATATTATTTATATTTTTGATTTATGCTTGACATAGACATTCATTGCAGTTTTAACATAGAAGTGCTCTTCACAATGTAATTTTTAATACATCAAATGGTTTTATATTTAATTATAATCTATATCGGTTGAGGGTTAAAATCAGTTAAAATCCTTAAAAGCCGGTCTTGAATACAGAAGATACTATCCTCAAAGGTCGCAGCATTAACTTACTGAAGGGTGCCATTGTGCAGATCAGAATTCTGAACTGCAGATTTCCTCATTTTTTTTTGGTATAAGCAATAAAAAATATCAATAATCAAACTCACTTGTCGAATATTTAATTGATTCTCACAATGAGTAAAATATTCATTTCAAATGGTAGATAGCGAATAGAACATTTAAAATAGAAAATTTACCACATATATCAACAAAAACTCTTTCAGCTGAAAAGTACCTTTTTAAATACTGGATATGATTCAAAATGTTATCAGTTAATTATTCTTTTACATTATAAAGATAGCCCACTGCATTGCTCTTTGGATTGTCGGAAGTGTAAGAACACTGATGTAAATTTAATAAATAAAGACACCGAAGTAGAAAGGCTAATAGTTATAGTTTACTTTTGATTACAAAATATGATATTCACGGCCTTGAAGAAGTTATATGATGTAAATTAAAAAAAAACCTAATAAATTATGAAAAAAAGTGACTTATGGACATGCATGGTAATGATTTCACATTCAAAATTAATTAACTTCCAATGCTACGGAATCATGGGGTTAGCTCATAAATGAACCTAAAATAATGGCCAGGAAATTTTTTTTACGTTTTTCCAATAGAATCCTCCTTTATGGGGGGGGGGGGTAGCAGTAGAAGCCAGGCAACGCGCCCTTCTACCAACCTCGAGGTTGCGAGTTCGAGTCCGGCCCCATCCCGGATTTTTGCAAGCATAAAATTATACAAACCTCACTCACAGCCTCCCCCTGGGCATTTTTGAGGCCCGTTAGCCAATGGGTGGCACTCACAAAAAATAGGCGTGGGAGTAGCGAACCCAACCTACGAAAAAACCACGTCAAAAATGCGCGATGTTTTTCTTAATACTTCGCCCGAGGACTTAGTCCATATCATAGGACATTCGTCCATATAATAATAATCCTCTATAGTAAATAAAATGATTCGTACTGAAATCAATTGACAATTCTAGTTGTCATCTTTGTTTCAATCTGAAAGCCCTAGTGAAGCCGTGCAAACTGGGGCGAAACGTTGGTTAACCAAAAATAGTTTTCTTTTACTACTTTGATAGCTCTATTATAATAGTCTACTTCATATGGTCAACTACCTTCTTCCAATAAAATTATTTTATAATTCATGAGTGAATAAAATTAGTTTCATCATTATTTTTGGCATTAAAATGATAAACTAATGTGTGACGGACTTAAAAAAAAATAGTAAACTAAAACAATATGAATAATGATTTTAGTTAGTAAAAATTCCAATAGTTCGTTGTGAGATTACATATGTCAGATAATGTTAAATGCTATCGAAATTTGACATTGTAAAAATGGTGTTGAAAGAAAAGAAATTGGATCCAATAAAGGCTAAAAATATATTTGAAGTAACACAAAAGCATTCATTGCAGTGTGAAGGTCGAAGGTTTTAACATAGAAGTGCTCTTCACAATGTAACTTTTAATACATCAAAAGGTTTTATATTTAATTATAATTTATAACGGTTGAGGGAGGAGTAGGGAGGGAGGAATAGGGAGGGAGGAGGGAGATTTGTACTGATGGCAGGTGCCTTTGTAACATTTCATCCCATTGTAATTTTTTCCCTACTCTTTGAGTAGACGTTCCCGAAGTCAATTTGACTATAGGAAGAGCACTTCAATGGTTAATAGGTTCTTTGACTTTTTTACTTAGTCAATTACTTTTACTTAGTCAATTACTAATAGTGAACCAGTAATATAATATAT
>NW_027105539.1:77668-82571 GCF_000696795.3 Halyomorpha halys
GACCATCATTCATAGTCACAGCAGTAGATCAGTTTACCAAAAACAAACAAATAGATACATTTTACGGGAATGAGACTAACACATAGATTAAAAGGAAAATATAATAAAAAGCCGGTTACAGGAAACACTTGAATGGATAAATAAGTTTAAAAAAAACAATAGTACTAATAAAATAAAATAATTTAATGAATAAATAGATTAAAACATATAAGTTACGGTCTGAGTCAGCTGTTACTTCGATGTCAGCTGACTGCGAAGATTTATAGAGCTGATCGAATGTTTATAAAGAGATGTACTGAACCCAATAAAGCCAGTATGTTACAGCAGTCCAAGCGTGTCAGATATTGTTCCTTCTTCTCTGTTTTTAGATTTTGCTTTCACTGATAAGTAAGTGGTGCCGAAACCCGGGAACTTTAGGTACCGGAGTAACTTTTGTTTAGATTTTTTCATCGCCTTTCATTTTATCAAAATATGGCCAGTATCGGAATCGTGAGAGCAGCAGTTCTGAACCTGGGAATTGGAACCAAAACAACCAACCTCAAGCTGCAGTCAACCAACCTTTATCTGCAGGGAACCCACCTCCAAAAGATATTTAGCCACTACCGGAAGTATCGTTAGCACAAACTCATGCCACGACGCTATAATGGATTAAGGTCTGTACGGCAACCGCCCAGGTCCTGGAAAGGTGGTGTTGGACTTATTCAATATATTTCAAATATTCCATATTTCCAACTCCATTCTACCTTACAGTCTGTGCAGAGCATCAAATATAGGAAGAAAAACCTTTATTGTTGACAGAGTTGTCATCACAATCTATTACAATGAACAGATACACTAACTAAATAACACGAACTAAGTATATCCATCGCTAAAAACAATATATTCCAAAAAAAAGAAGAATACCGAAGCTTCTTATTTCTCAACAATGAGTAAATATATACAAATATTATTGGTTACTGGAGCACAAACAGTCTCGAAGAGGTTACCCAAGAATTGCCTCCAGTAGAAGAACGTTTGGTTTTCTTTCATGAGTGGTCACCCATATATATATATAAGTTTAGGATACACTAAGTTTTCAATTTTAGGATCGTTTAAAGTATTATCATGGTAAAAAGGCAGGCTGAGTTTCTTATGAACGTAATTGTTTCCAGTTAAACTAAAACAGTTGAATTATATTATCTAAATAAACTCTCTAGCTAAACACGGATATGTATATTGCCTTATCTACTACGACTATATTATATATGACTGTCTACATATTCACTTATGATTTATTCTATCTGAAGTGAATATTGATAAATATATAACATATTTTAGGCTAAATAATAATAATTTTTAAGCTATTGTATATATTAAACCTGGGGTTCACCATATTTGGATTATTCTTATGTTTGTTTTAATAATTGTGACTTACAATTTTTTTTTTAACGCTATACTATGTACTTTATATTTTAATTGCTAGAAAACTGGTGAAGACTAATAAAGAAAAGGTTTGGAGGATGCTGTATAAAATTACAATTTAATCTCTACTTGTTTATGAAATCTACTACGTTATGATACTACTTATAACAGCTGAGGCTTAACAGTCTTAAAGATTATATTTTATCAAACGCCTTCATTATTTAATCTCAATATTTTTGAGGCTTTTCTCAATTAATATAGTTATTTTTATCAAAATACCACAATATTTAGTAACCATGTAAAGATTGAAAAGATATAATCACGTTTGTCAATAAATATAATTTGTAGATGGACTCCATAATGGAGGGACAATCCTAAACGTTGTCCAGAAGATTGAAATAAATTAGATAAGAAGTATTAAGGATTTCTTTTCTTCAAAATCAATAACTAAAACATTATATAATCATAAAGAAGATGGGGAGGGTTGCGGCCAAAAGTGAAATTCATTTTTCAAAAGAGAATTAATTTTTCATCATACTTTTATATATCTTTCTTGTATATATGTATATATTTCATATATCTTTTATGTAAACGTGACGTATTTGAAATATAAATAAACGTTAACAGTCACCTCCCCCTCCACTCATGTACGCTTCCGATATTCTATCAAAGTTGGCGGAGCTATCAAATCGAACAGGTGGATGGTCCTAATTTGTTCTTTGCTTATTTATTATTATTAATTTTATTTTTATTTATACTTTCATGATCATCATTTAATTTTAACTTACTTTTTTTTCCCCCGTTTTTTAGTTTGCTAAGTTTTGTTTTTCTCAAATTTACTTTTCTGTTTTTGTACATTTTTAACCTTATAGTTTACTTTTTTTATAGTCTTATAATTGTTTATTTTATGTTAATACTATTTTATTTCTTCTTTTCTTTATTTTATTAATTTAACTTTTTGTATTATATTATCTTAAATGTCAAAATGTTTTTAGTTGTATTTGTTTATTTTTTAGCCCTGATGAAGCTATACAAAGTGGGGCGAAACGTCGGAAAATAAATAGTTGTTATTTTTGTTTCTCTTTTGACCTCTACCCTAATCGTCTTCCTCAATATTTGTAATTATACGGTTAATTATTAAATAATTGGAGAAGATGGTCGGGGGATGCGGTCAGCAAAAAAGTAAACATAAATAAACAAAAAACTATTTATTCATAGTGACGTTTCAACCTGAGTTTCAGGTCGTCATCAGAGAGCCTGTATCAAGGGTTCCTCAATTATTTATATATATTATATAATTATATTTTTCTAAGAAAAGAAATAAGAATGTCGGAAAAAGTTTACCTAAAATGTTTAGTAAAAAACTCATATTTGTCAAGCACATCTAACAAAACTAAAAAAAAAATATTTTATTTAGAAATTGCTATACTCCAAATAGATGTAGACTGTGGTTATTTTCTTATCTGAGGTCATCCTTTAGACTTTCCTAAAGCTTTTAGAGTTTTTACGAATTAACTTCAGTTTATGGTATAATCTATGCAATACCTAAAACACGTAATTAAAAAAAATAGTTTATTATATGTACTAATATTCAGGAAAATTCTTGTTGAAACTGTATTTAATTGTTCCAAAAAAGAGTAAATCTGTATAGTGAAAGTGATTTCAGAACAGTTTTACAATCTAATGATAGCAAAACGTGTCATGATACTCCTGTTTTGACGGCGGTACGTATAGAAGCCCTCAGCAATTGGAGAGCAGAGTGGCAACAAGGGGCCCATTGAGCCGAGGAAATTACCCCTAGCAGTCACTAACTCAGGCTGCAGATATTGGATCCTGTCTGCCCAGATAGCTCCAGCTGTAATTGGAAGGTGCGCGTCCAGCTTTATACCCGCAATACGCATCTTATCTAAATCAAACCAATAATGTCGGAGTTCTAAATAATCATAATGATAAGGCAAAGGGAGTCATTTGGATCGATGCCGATAAGGTCAGATAGTATACACACTTCTCTCCTTTTTAAAATAAATGGATTTACTAATATCCTCGATTTTATGTACTCCTTGATGTCCGTTTATTCTTATGACTTTTTTGTATAACCTTTATAAATTTATCAAAACTGTAATTTCCTTTTTAAATAATAATTTAATTAATGTTTTTGTATTGATTTGTTATTATTAATATTGGCAGACCATGGAGGCAGGCCCAAGGCCTCCCGTGATGTATGTATACATCGTGCGTTTTTTGACGTGTTTTTTCATAGGGTGGCTTCATCATTCTCACGCCTATTTTTTTTTTTTTTTAGTGCCACCCATTGGTTAACGGGTCTCACATATGCCGGGGGGGGGGGAGGCTGTGAGTGAGTTTTATGTTTTTTTGCTTAAAAAATCCCGGGGAGGGCCGGGCTCGAACTCACAGCCTTTGGGTTAGTAGAAAAGTGTGTTGCCACGCTGATACTGTATTTGTATTACTTGGTCTGATTAAATGTTTGACTTATTGTTGCTTAGTTAAACTCTTTATGTAGACTGGAAAAAAAAACCTCTGCTAAGTACTTGCTTTCTCACCATTAATATTTGATAAGAAGGTTTATAATTACTTATATTTCAAGGTGTATGAATAATATTCACATAATATAATGTGCCACTCAGGATCATATATTTTCTCTCAGAACAATCATTGCCACTCAGGATCATATATTTTCTCTCAGAACAATCATTGATAAATCGTAGGAACGAGGAAAGAGTTTCTTTTTGGCATATATAGATCTAAAAGCTGATTCGGTCACTAGACAAGAACTGTGCATGCTCTTTCTAAAAAAACATCCCGTATCGATTGATATGAGCTATAAAGTCGACCTATCACGATTCCAAGGGAATAATAAGGATTAATGGAAGAAAGTCCTATACCTTTGCAATTGAGAAAGGGGTAAAACAAGGAGATAGTTTGAGTCCCCTCCTGTTCATCATTTATATGGAAGAAATCCTGAAAATGTGCAAACGGAGGACAGCCCACACTACTATTGGCAAATGGAACATGAGGACATTACTGGTCCAGGTAATGGTATTTGCGGATGACATCGTCCTTATAAGAGATATATGCAGATAATAAAGAGAACCTACAACAAGCTGGTGAAATAGTAGTAATGTTGCACTACTTTTACAATTATTTGATACAAAAAATATAATAACGTAGTTTTTTTAATGAGAAAAACAACAGTTTAAACCGCAATTGCTGTTGAAGTGTAATTTTACCTTCTCGATTCGTGTTGGCTTCATTGGGGACAGTGTTCCTATCCCTTTAATGAACCATTATTTATCTTATTCTTGAAGTAGAACATGGTCTTGACGTGCTTTTTCTAAAAAGTGATGAATCTGTAGTATATTGGAAGTCTGATAGAAGAAATTGTAGATAATGCATAATTTTACGAAAAACAAAACTTTCCTTAATTTACAACTTGATAGTCTCAGATAGACTAATTGATCTCTTCAGATGGATCAAACAAAGA
>NW_027105539.1:82621-84047 GCF_000696795.3 Halyomorpha halys
CAGGTAATGGTATTTGCGGATGACATCGTCCTTATAAGAGATATATGCAGATAATAAAGAGAACCTACAACAAGCTGGTGAAATAGTAGTAATGTTGCACTACTTTTACAATTATTTGATACAAAAAATATAATAACGTAGTTTTTTTAATGAGAAAAACAACAGTTTAAACCGCAATTGCTGTTGAAGTGTAATTTTACCTTCTCGATTCGTGTTGGCTTCATTGGGGACAGTGTTCCTATCCCTTTAATGAACCATTA
Organism: Halyomorpha halys; assembly: GCF_000696795.3. Classification (NCBI taxonomy): domain Eukaryota; kingdom Metazoa; phylum Arthropoda; class Insecta; order Hemiptera; family Pentatomidae; genus Halyomorpha; species Halyomorpha halys. The sequence goes on from NW_027105539.1 coordinate 82,882, forward strand.
TTTATCTTATTCTTGAAGTAGAACATGGTCTTGACGTGCTTTTTCTAAAAAGTGATGAATCTGTAGTATATTGGAAGTCTGATAGAAGAAATTGTAGATAATGCATAATTTTACGAAAAACAAAACTTTCCTTAATTTACAACTTGATAGTCTCAGATAGACTAATTGATCTCTTCAGATGGATCAAACAAAGAAGAATTTTACATTTTTTCAATAATTCAAATGATCAGGACCATAATTAAGGAGGAAAAAATACATAGACAAGAGGAAGATACAAGTGTTCTGTAGATAGCCCAATCCCTTGAATGTGTCGAAAGCTAGATAGAGACCACCTTGGAACATATCCTGCTCTAAATAAAATACGAAATAAGACATTTGTCAGTGAAAATTTTAAAATTATATTAATTAAAATTCATATTGAGCAACAAGACGTCAGATAATTGAACAACCTACGGCTTCGGCTTAAGAAAAACAAATTTAAGACAAAATCTGTTTATTTTACATTTCTGAACATTAGGATTAGACCTTCAAAGACTTAAAACATAACGCCGTTTTCCAATTTTCGACGCTTTTTAAATATTGTTTTATTAAACTATCTTAAGTCTCCTGTTTCCTTTTTAAGCAAATATGTCAAAAGGGATATAGAACCGTCGCTCCATGGGGGTCCGGTCGGAAAAGATTGCCTTTTTATGTGTGTTATGATCTCCTCTTACACGATTATGACATGTCGTGCATCGACCAACCTACTCGGTATAATTGTCTGTTTAAAAGTCAGATAAGTAAGCCTATCACGGAGGAGGGCTTCACGTCGTTTACCAATCTCAGGAGCTTTTTAAATATTACTCGATTACATTTACGATTTAACTTTTTTAAAGCTAGTTCTTCCAGTTCAACAATATACATAATTCGAAAATTAAAAAAAAACAAAAAACAGAGAGAAATGCTTTATTCGGCAATGCTGCCCAAATTCATCGGATTTCTAAAACACACAACATCAATCCATAATTGGATATAAAAACAGTAATATACAAACAAATATCATCAAATTATTAAAGCTATTAGTTTAACTAAAGAACTATGGGATTGCAGTATCTAGAATGTTCATTTCAATATTGTGAAATCAATGTTACACTGATGAAATATACAGTAGTCTATACTAATTTCTA
>NW_027105539.1:86197-93521 GCF_000696795.3 Halyomorpha halys
GATAGCTTGAACAGTACCGAAACGTTAAATAAAAATTAACAAATATATTATTGGATTATTTTAGCTTAACTTATTTGGATATTTTTTTCTCCTAAAATACCAGTAAAACAATATATATAAAAACAGTGTTCTAGGGATTATAAAACAGACATAAAATATAAAATGTACCAGAGATGATGCATTGAAAAAGTTTATTATTTTCAGGAAACATGACAAAATTAATCAAAATGAATGACCACCTAAAAGATAACAGTGCGAAAAGGATTGAACATTATTAAATTGATATATTATTATTTTTAAATCTAAAATTAAATGTTAAGCTGGAGAGAGGGAAAAAAAACAAAGTAGGAAGGTGCACTCCCTTCATGAGCTTCATCCCATTAAGATCTACAATCCACCCTAAACTGCTAGTCCTTTGGGGCCATTTACATGCAGATTTAAATACTCTGATTCTATGGGATGGGACAAAGGCTCTATTCAACGAGAAATAAAAGAGTATCTAAAAGCTGCTTAGGATTCCACTGTTAAGATTTAAAATATTTACTGAAGGACTAATGGCAATGGGCTTCATAATTGTCCTTCACTACAATGATCTGTATTCTTGATTAATTATAAATGCAATAAAAATGTATATCGCTCTAAAAAGTTTTTTGGTAGATTTTCATGTATCAGAAAGAATAATGATAAGATTATTATTATTATTGTTCACTACGGTCCTACAAGAACCCAGGCATCATCCACCACAGCCAACCATTATCCCTGATTCTTGCTATCTCCCCCATCTTTGAACTTTCAACCGCCTTAGATCCTCCTCTTTTTCGGTTTCCATCCGGTTTCCCATTGAGCATCATTTTGGGTATCCTTTGATCGGCCATCCTCTCTACGTTTTCTATCCATCTTATCCGAGCCCTGTTTACTGATGTCACGATATTGGGTTTCCGAAATAGTTCCATCAGCTACTTATTCTTTCTTCTTCAAATCCAATTCTATGAGATTCCGTCCCGTGTCATTCTCAATACCTTTCTCTCTCAGGAGTTGTGCATCCGTTCCGATTTGCTTGCCAAGGACCATGTTTCACACCCATACATAACCAGGGGCCTAAAAATAGTCATTTTAATCTTACTATTAATTTTTTATTTATCAAATGATAGGGAGACTTCCACAAATACACCTTTTTTCGCTCTAATGTTAGGTGTGCAAATGTTGGAATGTTTTATTGAATTTGAAGACCGACAGGTCTAAAGGATGGAGGTATTTTTGTGTTATTCCTATTTTGCATATCAATAATTAATGAGAATATTTTTATTTTACTCAGAATTCGATTTCCCTAATTAACAGATGTAGACTGTTATGAAGAACACTAAGTCTTTATACGAATCACACAAATATAAAATGCGACACAAAACGAAAACAAAAGCTTTTCTGTTGAGTAAAGATTTTAGGGTGTGATGAATCGAACACTTAAGTATGTAAATGCAAACAAGAAATATTCATTTAAAATCCCAATTAATTTAATGCATTTTTCATTATTATGAGATATAGGTGACCGTGGATGACTATGTCATGGAGGAGAAGATGGTTGGGGTGCGGTCAAATAAAACACAAATCAGTTGATGTAACTTAAACCAATCATTAATCATTGATTAACTTAAGGCATTATATGTCTATATAATGCTACTAAGTCTATGTCTATTATATTATATGTATATTATATAATTATATGTCCATATAAAACTACTTTTATTTCCGAAAATTTGTTTGAAACCAAGGAAAATATTTCAACTTCAGTTAATTATCAATGCTACTCATAGTTTATGTTTATACATGTTTATTATTACTACTAATGAAGTCTAGTTAATTATTCCAAAATAACATTAATAGTTATAAAATAATGTAAAGCATGGTTATTCAGAAGAACTTTTTTTTTTTTAATTGGCGTTTAAGCTTTATCCAACTATTTTAATGATAGGTTTAATGATAAACCTAGATAATATTAAATATTATTTAATTTTACTGATTCATTTTTTTAAAAGTATATTTGTTTACCTTGGTAAAAGAAGGGTCAAAGTTCATTCTATTCGTTTTGAGAAAATGTTGTTTTAGGGCACATTAAACGTTTTTTTATTTTATTATAGATTTAGTATTGGCCCTTTGAAAAAGTTTCAGACTTGAAATATAGTAGGGTCGTTGGCCTTTATTTCATTAATTACTCCCACGTTTTGAAATTAACAAATGAAATAAACACAAAATTGTTATATTTGTAGATTGGTCTTTCTTTTACGAAGGTACAGATTAATTACAACCCTAATGAACGAAAATCGTTGTTTTTGTATTAAGAAATACAGGACTGTCTAATTTGATACTTCGTACCCGTGAGAAAATACTACAAAGGCTTGTTATGAAACGAAGATAAAAACAAAATGAAGAAAAACAATATTATGCTTATTAGGAACAATGCTTTCCATTAAATAAATTCAATGTTGGGTCTGTTTTAACCCACGCTAAATCTTGTTTAAATATATTTTTAAAATTGATGATTAAAATTAAATTTAAATGAGGAGAAGATGGTTGGGGGGGGGGCGATCAAAAAATAACACAAATAAGTTTTTCAACTTATTTATGTTATATTCTGACCTAATATTAATGTTATATTCTGACATATTTGTAATTTTCTCATATATATTATCCATGGTCAACTATCTTCTCATAAAAAATTAAATTTAGATAATAACACTTCAATTGATCCACTTTATTCTCAACAATGTTTATTTCAATTCTCAAACGTTTCGACCATTAGATCATTATTAAGAACACAACTTCAAAATTGTTTTTATATTGTTCCCTCACACATAACACTAATATTTCTTAGACATACCTCATTATTGAATTTTAAGTCTCTTTAATTCCTCTTTCATTTGTGTCGTGTATCCTTCCATGCTTTTGTAGCGAAAATTTTTGTTTGCTTATTGTTCATTCTTTCTTACTTCATCCTTTTTGTAGATCTGTTCCTTAGATTTTAGCCTGTAACCTTCTTGTGTTTTCCTGGGTCTATAAATTTTTCTTAAGATTATCCTTTCTAGCAGCTTTTCCAAATTGGGTAAGCATTTGGTCTCGACCCCATGTAAAATCACAGGCCTTATCACAACGTTGTAATGCCTTAACTTTGCATTAGAGGAGAGGTTCTTTTTATTGTAGATTGTATCTGTTTGAAAGCTTAAATTTTCTAATTTGGTGGTTTTTCTCTCGGATACTCTCTAGAACCGTTCTGACAAATTATTTTAATAATACAAGAATAATATCATTAAATGTTTAGGTTGTTTCCAATATTAATAATGGCCAAAGGGCCGAAACATTGGTGAATTGAAATAAATTTTGGTGAGAGTAAAGTTGTTCAATCGAAATTATTATTAAAATTAACTAATCTCAAATAATTAATAATTAATTATACTAAATTAGAAAAATAATTTTATTTAGAATTCATTGAAGTTTTTATTTCTAATATTTGAAATATTTAGCTATCCAATATTTGAAAGTGTCCCATTATATATGTTCACCTCCCTCCAACCACTGCAGTGATATAACGAGTTTAATCAAGCTTTTTTGAAAAATAGAACCATACAATGTTTATATTTAATTTCATATTTCATCAATGTACTTTTAAAGAACAGCAATGAAATAGGTTTGAAAGATATTGAATGATATAAGTCTTTCAACAAATATCTTTTTTAGTAAATAATTAACAACTATTAATTAATATTAATAAGATTTTTTTTCAGATATATAATAAAAATTAATAATTAAAATGAAAATGTTTTGTTCTATACGAACAAAATGAATTATCTTATATATAAATACTCATCTCGAGCTCCCTTTTATTAGATTCATAAGGAAACAGAGAACTTTATTTAAAAATTAAAAAATGTTTCCTTTTTTATAAAAAAAAAAAAGAATAGCGATACGACTCTATACAAGATGCTAATTGAAACTGTCTATAGCAGGAATTCAAGAGTTGGGAACCCTTACTCACATTGTACATTCGACAGAAAGCCAGTATACTTGGGAAAAGCCATTGTTCTTCAACTTGCCACAGCACAAAAACACTAATTAAAAATCACTAGATGACAAAGCTTGCAATGTTGTGATGTGTATACTGGGGGAAGTGAAAAGACACTGTAGCCGGTGTGTAAATAAAGGGTTGACAGCCAGTGTTTAACTTGTTTTCTAGTTTCACCGGTTTTCTACAGGGCTTTTTTTTTTTTTATTTACAGAAGAATCCAATGTTTATTTAACCCATTTGAAAGGATATCTTTTCAATTCACTTAATAGCTGAGTAACAAATAACCGGTAAATATTTCAAAGTAAGGATAAATGTTTATATTCTAACAAATCGTTTAGAGATCTATGATATTGTGTTTACTATTATCCCTCTGTTTATTACCGTTTAAACAAAAAAAGAAGAACTTTTTATTTATTTATTTAATACCTGATCGTTCGGATGGGCCTTACATGGTTAATGCAAGAGGTACATTTTTTTTAACAATTGATTATGGGGGAGGGGATAGTCTTATACATCAGACACCCCTAACTATATAGAATGTTATAAATAAAAAAAATAGATTAAGATAATAATTCTTAATAAAAGATAAAAGTAAAAAAAATAACAAAAACAATGACATTTATGTATTTTAAAAAATAAATAATTGACTTTTAATGGAAAGAAAGGAAGTAAATTTAAGAAAAAGATGAAGAGAAAAAAAAGAAATTAAGATAAAATAAAATTTTGGATGCTCTTAAGCGTTCTCTTGACGGAAAAAAATTATAGATCGCAAAAATATAAAGAATTTAATTATTTTTTATATATTGTGGGTTGATGGTACTATAAATCTTTCATGCAACATGTCGCATTTAACTGTCCGATAATTTAGGTCCTTTTTTGAATTTGTACAAAGTCGGAGTCGGGGGTCAAAATAAATAGATTAAAATAATAATTCTTAATAAGATTAAGATTTAGGTAAAAAAAATAACAAAAACAATGACATTTAGGATTTTAAAAAATAAATAATTGACCTCTAATGGAAAAAAAAGAAAATTAATTAATGAAAAGGATGAAGAGGAAAAAAAAAGTTTTAGAGAGACAATAATGCTTTATTCATGCATGCTGCCCAAAATACATCGGGTTGCTACATTACACAGCATACTAATCAATCCGTGATCGGACATTAATGAATTACATATTTTTACATGATATTATAAAAAAGAAAGAAAACATTTTTTTTTCCCACAGCTTTCTTTTACAATCAATTCCAGTCTACACACTAAATACAAATATTTCAATTTATTCCTTTTTTTCTTTCTCTAACTTGTCCCTTCCATTTGACAATTTTCATTTCATTTGATCAACAAATTCACTCTCCCGAATTCCCCCTCTCTGATCCTCACCAGTGGCCCCCTAAACAATTTCACTATTAGATAGCAATGTGAGATCAAACCAGAGAAATACTAGTCACAGCAGTAGATCAGTTTACAGTAAAACAAACAAATAAAGACATTTTACCAAAACAAAACTAATACATAGATTTAAAGGAAAATATAATAAACGGTCGTTAATAAGAAATACTTGATTGGATAAATAAGTAAAAAAAAATAAAATAGAACTTATAACAGGATGTCCTACAGCAGCCAGGGCTTCAGTCTTCGGGCTGTGGCTGGGTTTCCCAAGTTGTAGGTCACTACTCCTTTAATTGTAGGTAACTGAGAGTGGAACTTCATGAACCTTTTTTTCATGTAATCCTCTAGTGGCTCTATCCCCAAGGCAATTGGCTGTTTCTTACAAACCAAGGTTGCGATTCTTACGACTTCATTTTGAAAATAATGTAATTTTTTCCTTTTCGTAAAGGAACTTGCTTATAAATAACAAGAAAAATGAACTATTAAACCTCAGTGTTGTAGTTCCAGAGCTAATGAATTCACGATTGCAGAATACGTTCAATTTAAGACTATGGATGGGTGACGACCCATAGGCACTTGCTGGCCCCCTAAAACATCTAGTAGGCCGCACATATGTATATATTGCACTCGAGTATACTAATTTAATTAAATCTAATAAAAAAGTTAATAGTTTTTTTTTGATTTGGGTTAAAAACGATGTTTTCCATATTTATTCATTTAGTGTGTCGAGACATCTAAGACGGTTTAGCTTTTGAGTGACTGCGGGTTGAATGCCCCGTTTCTCTTTGATCAACAAAATGAACCAATCACAGGAGATGGGTCGAACTTCCTCGAAAGATGGGTCGAAAGATCAAAACTGATAGGTAAAATAATTATGCTGTGATCTTAAAAGAAAAGCAAGAAAATCTTAAAGAAAATGTTCAAATAACATGAAATTGATCAAATAAATGTTATTTACTAAGATAATGAAAACATAGAAATATAAAATAATCCCTGTAATAAACTAATACATCAAAGATATTATTAATAAATCGCAAATGATTTTTTTAAAAAAAGTCATAATCCTTTTGATTCCTATATATGTATGTTATTTTTGTACATATTATTACAGCCACCATAAAAGAGGCCGCCTATGTGGCCATACCACAATTCAGGCCACTCCCGTCAACCTTACGTCCTTCGCCAGATCATATTCTTCACCTTCCATCATGATAAATGGTGCAGGAGGGATCATGAGGCAAAATCGGTGGTAAACTCCCTTACCACCAAAGCAGACCACAAATTTTTCTGATCACTACGGTGAAATGATCACCAAACGGACTGGGCCCTTAAAAAACTTACCGATAGAGGATATTGGAAACAACAGATTTATTGTGGTATAATTGATCAAAATACTTTTATTTTAATCTTAAAGTTTCTGTTCATAGCTTCAGATCAAAATTTTAGCATAAAAAATGTTTCTATTGTCAATTAGTTGTTACATCGCATGATCATTTTTCAATCAATAAAAAAATCTGACCACATATTCACGGAATTGTTTATTGTTCAACAACTATAACAATTGTTTTTCATTAATTATTAGATCAAATCTTTAAGGAGAAAGACAAATATGCTTTATCCAACTGTGAGAAAGTTGCTGTTAGATCAAAAGGCAAAAATGATCAGAACATGATATTATGATGAACATTATCACTTCCGGATGGCTACTTCATAAAAAAAACAGTAATTCATTAGATGTTTAAGTTATTTCGCAATATCTTTAGGTATACATAATTCAATGTTAAAATTAGTAGATTAATTAAATTACATGTGAGATTACATGTATGAGATAATCTATGCATATAAGATTACTCCAAGAGCCCAAAAGAGTCAGTTA
>NW_027105539.1:93571-95959 GCF_000696795.3 Halyomorpha halys
TAGTTGTTACATCGCATGATCATTTTTCAATCAATAAAAAAATCTGACCACATATTCACGGAATTGTTTATTGTTCAACAACTATAACAATTGTTTTCATTAATTATTAGATCAAATCTTTAAGGAGAAAGACAATTATCCTTTATCCAACTGTGAGAAAAAATTAAGAAAGTTACTGTTAGATCAAAAAGGCAAAAATGATCAGAATATGATAACATAAAATTTATCACTTCCGGATGGCTACTTCTTAAAAAAATAGTAATTCATTAGGTGTTTAAGGTATTTCGCAATATCTTTAGGTACACATAATTCAATGTTAAAATTAGTAGATTAATTAAATTACATGTGAGATTACATGTATGAGATAATCTATGCATATAAGATTACTCCAAGAGCCCAAAAGAGTCAGTTATGTCCCCTCAATTTTCAAATACGTTTAATGAAAACTAGGTACAGTTAGTAGTAAAAAAAAAGATGAGTCTGCCAAGTATAGTTAGGGGAAATAAAAAATGGAGGATGTTTTCAAAACCTTGAAAAGAATTATTACTTATTTTTTAAAATAAAAATTGCCTATTAGCTTTAAAACTACCAACAACTTTAAAAACATAATTTAAAGTAGAGTAATTTTGCTAAAGTTTGAGCCCTAAAAGAACTACATATGTTAAATAGTTTCGAAGAGAGACATTTTAAAGAGCATTTCATAACCATTTACTGGAAAAATAGTAGTTGGTGGATTTATTTTGGAAAATATATATCTCAGGAGTCATTGAACTTATAGATAGATGTCTATTAGCATTCAAAGTAAAGCTAGTTCAATGTGATATAAAGTATTTTATGACGTCTGTCATCGTAGAACCGTAGTAGTTTTCATGAGATTTGCCAAAAGAAATGCCATCCAAGATCACTATGTGCATATTGAAGAAACAAAGCTGGTTCCATGCAGTATTACATAAATTCAGTAAGTCTATTTAGCTAGTAGAGAGAAATGTGAAAGTTTGTGTCATGCGGAAACTTTGCTCGTTATTATAATTTTTTTTATAATATTTAGAATATGTGCATTCTGTGCTAAATTGAAAAAAAATTATTTTCAATCTTTGGTAGTGATTATTTGGCTGAGTTATATTTCAGGAGATGAATAGTAAAAAATAATTTTACCAATTTTTGCTGCAGGAGCTACTAGATACAACTCACATTTTTATACTTTTATGTCATCGGTCATGATTAGTACATTATTGATGAGTATTACATTGATACTTGTAATGATACCGAAAGACGGGGGAACAAGTCTGGAAACGGGGTTTTTGGTCCTATTAAGCATCATGTATTGATTATTTTTACAATTTAAATTTAATAAAAAAAAATATTTTCAGGATTAATAAATTGCTTAATTTTTTATTCAGAGAGAGAAATCCAGGACGAATTAACACTAATTAACTTATCTTGGAATTTCTTTATTTAAGTTGAATAGTTCATTAAAATTGAAAAAAGACATATTTATTTATTTAGAGTTAATTTAAATGGTAAAACGTTTATTAAAAAAAAATGGTTACACGTTGTTTAATATTATCATTTTCTTTGAAATCTATCAGACAAGTATAACAATTTTCGTTTCAATATACAGTTTATGAAACTTGAAGGAGTCTCAAAACCGTTAAAATCTAATAACGATCCACATGTTAAGCAGTAAAAAAGAAGACAATCTTAAATTGAAATGAATTCAAATGAATATTCCAACCAGACTCATTTTAAATGGATGAAGGATAAAAGGTCGATTTGTTTTATTTTTAAATGTATATTTCCAGTACACCACATTATGTTTATATTCATATAAAATTATTTTAACAACGAAAATTGATCTTAGAATTCAATTATAGTAATAAAAATAGTAATAATTATTTAGTCTACATATACGGAAAAAATCTTCATAATTAATGTTCAATATTACCACAACCTAAGTTCTAAGTGCTTGAGTCTACAGTCCGTTCCACTTGACGAGGGAAATCGGATAAACAAGAACACGTGAAGTGTGGGTTGCATGGCATTCTCTCTTTGAAGGAGCTCCTCGAATAAGTGCGGTCCAGCTTTGCCTAAGCTGTAACACCATGCAGAGGAGTCTAAAGGCACACCTACCGCATGAACTTTCCGTTCCATCGTCAAATTTTATTATATTATGTTACCATGTTACTAATATGACTTATATTAGTAACATTGCATTAATAATGTAGGTTTTATTACATTTGAAATAGATGTGGTCATGAGTACACATCATAGTATTGATTTGAACTGTTTGGGTGCTTTTGCTTTCTCTATACCCTCCGTAAACTTAAGCAACGAATTGCCTCTACCCCATCGATACCATCTTCTTTATTTTTTGTTATTGTTCTTTTT
>NW_027105539.1:96165-96903 GCF_000696795.3 Halyomorpha halys
GGTCGCGGAATATATTTTACAGTCGCTACCTCATTGTTTTCTTGATTACTTTCATTTCTTTTTTTTTCGTACTCTCCTGTGAAAGAAAAGTTGTCAAGTACAAAATATACATATAAAGTTATATTCAATTACTGAACTCTTGTCAATTGACCCTTGTCACCCTTCAATTGCCGAGGTATTGGGAGTTAATTATAGGGGTCTTTGCCATATGTCTTGTCATACCTGTGCAGGATATGTGACTGTCAACAAAGGGTTAGTGGACAGGTGAAAGGGTCCTGAGCAAATCTATTAAGAGCAGGTATTGCCTGCTGGCTTTGTCGGTGGGCAGGTCAATTATAAATAAAAAATGCACCATTCACTTTTGTAAGTGTATCACCACCTTGTAACGTATTTTTATTGGGCGTGGCTGATGATAGCCAATGGGAAATAAGGTTCCGAAAAGGTAACACCTCTACAAACGAAAGAGGAATCCGACCAGGTAAAAGAGGAATTGAAGACAGAAGTAGTAGTGGTGCAGTTGGAAGAAAGGGCAAGATGCACTTCGACGATACGAAGTGATCAAAATACTTTTATTTTAATCTTAAAGTTTCTGTTCATAGCTTCAGATCAAAATTTTAGCATAAAATATGTTTCTATTGTCAACTAGTTGTTACATCGCATGATCATTTTTCAATCAATAAAAAAATCTGACCACATATTCACGGAATTGTTTATTGTTCAACAACTATAACAATTGTT
>NW_027105539.1:96953-98561 GCF_000696795.3 Halyomorpha halys
TATACGTTATGATTTTCGTTTTTCCTTGAAGTACCTTACATCATCCCATATCAGCGAGCTGGGTCGCGGAATATATTTTACAGTCGCTACCTCATAGTTTTCATGATTACTTGTCATTTTTTTTTTCGTACCCTCCTGTGAAAAAAAAGTTGTCAAGTACAAAATATACATATAAAGTTATATTCAATTGCTGAACCCTTGTCAATTGACCCTTGTCACCCTTCAATTGCCGAGGTATTGGCAGTTAATTATAGGGGTCTTTGCCATATGTCTTGTCATACCTGTGCAGGGTATGTGACTGTCAACAAAGGGTTAGTGGACAGGTGAAAGGGTCCTGAGCAAATCTATTAAGAGCAGGTATTGCCTGCTGGATTTGTCGGTGGGCAGGTCAATTATAAATAAAACATGCACCATTCACTTTTGTAAATGTATCACCACCTTGTAACATATTTTTATTGGGCGTGGCTGATGATAGCCAGTGGGAAATAAGGTTCCGAAAAGGTAACACCTCTACAAACGAAAGAGGAATCCGACCAGGTAAAAGAGGTATTGAAGACAGAAGCAGTAGTGGTGCAGCTGGAAGAAAGGGCAAGATGCACTTCGACGATACGAAGTTCTATGAATGGCTATGAGACCTGGACGCCACCCCTTATGAACAAGATGACACTCACATTGCTACACGCATCGCCCAATCAGCATTCATTCATATATATTAGGCAATAATGTAATAATCTATATTTTATGGCAAACAAATTATCTGTATCATTTCAATTATTTTAATAATATCATTTATCAATAAATTGTGAATAATCAATACTTAGTTCCTTTATGTAGTTTATATACTATTATATTACCCCCTATTATATTATAAAATTATTGATAACATTAACATTTTATAAATATAAAGGTATTTAATTGTTAAACTGTTAAACACAAAAAAAGCCTTTGGAAAAGGATTCAATTAAAATAATAGTTTCGCAGGACTCAATATCAATTAATTAATTAGCTTATTTTTGTATAATTGCCTTCAGCGATTATCCTGACATCCCGACTGAATTCCGAGATAGTACATATCAGTATTTTAAGGTTGGTTAGTGTGCGTCCACTGTATACGGAGAGATGCAGGCGCCAATTTCTTTATTAGTCAAATTATTTTAGTATTTAGCTTATTAATATTATCGGTATTACTTTTTGGAAAGGGACAATCGAGGACCAGTAAAAATTTAATTCACCTATTAACTTTTCCAACAACATTTCCTCAGCTATTTTAAAAGAAACATGCACAACCCTTATCACATCACTAAGATATTACAGATTAACTGAGACCTGTAGCAATTCACAGTTAATTAAACTAGTAGGTGTAGCGGAGCCTATGTGGTAATGCGTGGGCATCATGCCCTGCCTACACGCTATGTAATTTAACAATGGTGGTTTCCCCCCTGGGCGCTCTACAGACAGGTTATATATTTAAAAATCAAACATTTAATTTAGATTAAACGTTACATCACTTTGAATCAAACGCTTTTGAAATAGGCATATGGAAAATAATAAGAATAACAAATAAACATTTTAGTTGAAACTCGAAATACCTTTTACTGCAATTTATAT
>NW_027105539.1:98836-101390 GCF_000696795.3 Halyomorpha halys
TGCTACATATATTCTATCGGTATGGATTTAGAAAAATATAAAATTTAACTGGCATTTGTCAATTCGTTTTTGAATTATAAGGCTGAAAATTTCTTAAACTTTGGCTAAAAAAAAGTGATATTGCTGCAGGAGCTTTACTAATGTAGCTAGGCACTTGGAGAAGGTGACATTTCACAAAGTTTTGCATGCCATTTTCTTTAACGTGCAACTTTAAAGGCTTAGGTTAAGACAATATTTCCAAAAAGGTAATTTAAAATTTTTGTTTAAATGATTTTAAAAGTACATATTTTAAAATTTATGCCCTGCCGTATATCAGAAATAAATAATGATGTATATATATAATAAAATATAAATAATGCAGTAAATGAGAAAGCAAGGAGAGATAAAGACTTTATTGAAAATCTTGTGCTGCCCAACGGCATTTCCGGAGTTCCATCTAACACAGCATACTTAACAAGTAAAAAAATTTTGTTTGACAAGTAAAAAAAATAATATTGTTTTGATATCTACTTATATATATTCATAGTATCAAAATTTAAATGACAAGTTAGTGATACATGTTTTTCAATTATTTTTTTGTTCTTTTATATATATTTCATTTTGTTTTCTACCACTTTATTTTACTTTATATATTATGTTTTATTCATAATTTTTAATTTTACAATTTAATGTCTTAGCCTGACAGACTTTTTTTTTCTTTATAAGATAAAGGATAGAATTATAATCAAAAGTACAAAAATAGTCAAATAAACATACATAAGAATCCAACATGTACATGTGCTATTATATTCAATTAAAATGTAAAACAATTACTCGATATAGATGCATACAAAAAAAATTAAAATTATAATAATACATTAGTTTGTCACAGTTTTATAATGAAGTCTTATTTATTGGTGGAAAGTTTTTTTTTTTTTTTATTTTAAATTTTATGTTTCTTTTTTCACGTCTGGTACTCCAAGTTTACCATGGCCATTGGATAAATCTCTCTTCTCCCATTTCCTCCCCCCAACTTCATTTCTACAGGAAAACTAAGTTATGTATTTTATTTAAACAGTTGTTTTGTTAGCGGGATGTTCTCTTGGATTTGAAATCAAGCTTTATTTAAACTTGGAACTTTGGCTAGAAAATCAAAACTTACTTCTCTTCACCATACGCTGAAAGGCATGGTGTCATTCAAAGTCAGTGGCAATTAAATTATAGTTTGAGGTTGTTAGATTCTCCAAGTTAACCCTTGTTTCTCTTACATATATAAACTGATAAATATATTATATTATATAATTATAATTCAATTTTTAGTTCGACTTACTACTATTTTAATTTAGTTCATTTAATTTAATTTCTATTTGTTTATGTACGTTTGTTTTCTGTTTTTGTTTCATTTATTACGAATTCGTACCTGTTGTATCTTGTTTTTTGTCAATAAACAATTAAGGGGAAAAAAAGAGATGTAAAAAACTTGTTTCACAGTGAGGATACGAAAATGAACAATACATAGCGTATTCATTGTAGTATCTTAATATTATAATTTATTTTATATATTACATCTGCGATGATTACTACTTACGTGGTAATTTAACCATAATGATTATTGATTAACTAATGTCTATTGAAAACAATTAAAGGTATTTGACTTATTTCAAAAACATAAATAAGATCAGTTATACAATGGTGACTTGAGATGAGAGGGTTTCGGTGGTAAATGCAGTAGGAATCTAGTAATTACTGGGGCTTCTATTCAGTCCTAGGCGACAAAAGGGAACTTCCAGCGAGGTCTATAATTATCTATCATTGCTGTAACTATCAACTAGTTACATTAAGAACAAACTTTTGGATCTAAATTCAAAACTACAAAACTGTAAGAGTTTGTGTAAAGCCGTGTCCCGACAGGTTTTTATAACCGTTCTCTATTTTTTAAGATGCAAATAACAATTTTATTCGTTCTATTATTCTAGGCGTCGTTAACATAGTTACTGGCACAAATTATAGGTTGTCTGAGTAATTGGCATTAGTAATAGTAGTATATATATATTACAGCAAAAGTACTCCAGGGTTCAAAACTCTCTTATCTGCTCTACATATAATACAATCACTTACATTCCTTGCTATTCTAATATTTTGATACATATACAGATGATATAGAAATCATAACCAAACATATGAAATTAACATATCTAAATGGTTCAAAATATGCCTCACATACCCTACAATAGTGTCTAGTGTCATTACATTGGTTTTAACCTTGGAAAACAGAACTAAAACATGACAAATCACCTCATCTCTTCAATGAGAAACGTGGCCTCCAGTTTCCTTAGATAATACACAGATTCCAGGTACAGACACTATAAACTATCTCGTTTTGATCTACGACCGGTAAATGACAACGATTACGAAGAAAAAAACCTAAATTAAATAGTAAAACTAGATTTTCACACCTTTTGAAACAATCTAAATTAAAACTTACACTTACTGAAACCGATTTAAGCCTATACATTATAAATATTCAGGCTATCCTTACCACGTATGCTGATGACACATGTGTGCTCACAGTTAG
>NW_027105539.1:102040-109210 GCF_000696795.3 Halyomorpha halys
AAAAAAAAAATATTCAGGAAAGGTACAGAAGGTACGTCGATGAAACTTTCCATGCCGACCTTCACAAAACAACTATTGACGATCGTTTATGAACTCACTACAAACAATTCGATGATAAATTAGGCGAACATCCTGCCCTAATCTAATCATTAAGATAAGTATAACAAGTACAAGTAATAAAATATGACTAATATTAATATTAGTCATATTTTATATATTCATGCAATATTTGAGAGTCAAATTGGGTTATACATTAACCAGCGGTACTAAAAAAACCTATGTATTTATTGAATAATCAGACATAGTAATACTAGCGATAGTATAAATGACTCATATGCATTGTATTACCATCTATACAATGCAGTAAGATAAGGTAAGAAAGTTCTCAGTAAAATCTTTAAATTCTTCATCATCTTCTAATAAACAATTAAATACATCAATGTATAGGTATTAAATAATTACTGTTCACTGGTATGCACATAAATTAAGTACGAATAAATCAGTTTTTTATATCAAATAAATCTCAAATTCTTACTGTAAATTTAGGTTATAACTTTTATTATGTAGGAAAAAACAGTGCAAAGTAAGTGCATGAATGCACCATATATTTGCTATTTTATTTTTTTCTTATAGGTTGAGAATTAACTTAACTTACGGCATCTCTGGCATACGCTTAGGGTGCCACGGAGCCCAGTTTGGGAACCACTGGTATAGAGAATCTTGGATAGCCAAGAACCTTTATTTAGTTAATTTATCTTGGTAATTTGCTTAACATTCTTCATCATGGTGCAGTTTTAAGCACCATCATGTAGAAGGGAATTTGATTAACAAGAGTTAGGCCTTAAAATGGTTCGTACAGCATTAAATGGATAACTGAGTAGTTGTACGAATAAAATAGATTCTTACAAAGCATTTTAATTAAGTTTTACTTTTCTTTAAGTTCTTTCATCTTTCGAAATTTACGTTTTTTTTTTTTTTTATTCTTTCTCTTTCTAAAACACAAGAATTTTTCCTAATAATAACTTTTCATGCTCAGTTTTTCAAAGCTTAAAATATTTTTAAAAAAGTTAACTCATTTGTTAATGATTAATATTATTGACAATGGAAAATACTTCTTGACATTTAAGAAGATATAATTCTACGAACGGATTTATAAGGTATTATTTTTTACCTCATTGGGGCCAATTAAAATAATTAATTATTACATGATTTTCATATTAATGATTTTCCTTGAATTATACCTCTACCAGTGACGTCAGTGTTTCCCAATTTTTTTTTGATCATTCGTAAAAATTATCGAAATCATTTTATAAGTTACTAAAATTTACGGTTTTTTATATGTCTTGAACTTACATTATCCTGATAGTTAAGCTTTTCTTTAAACGAAAATAAAATTGTTGTTTGTAATGCTAAATAAAATTTGAGTTTATAATGCTTATCTTTTTTATTTATTTATTTTTTTTTAATTTTCATATCAACCGAATTTGGAGTTTTATACAGTAAAAAAAATATTTAGGATAATTTATAAGTATATATTTTTTCCCCAATTATAGGAAAAATATATCAGTGCTATGTGCAGGATGGAATAAAATTTTAGTAGTACATTACTGATTATACTATATTAAGTAAAGCTAATAAAAAAATAAAGTTAAATCTATTGCATAATAATAATAAAAAAGGCTTGGGAAACCCTAAGGTTCTACACCGATACCACTAATTGCTCTTTACACACACCAGTAACGCCCATCCAAAGCCAAATCCATCAGATCAATCTTGACGGAATTCTTTCACGATGCTTGATTCTACGACTAGATCATTTACCCGCCGGTTCAGTGTTTATTAAAATTTTAGGTATAAGTTCTTTACTAAGCCTTACAACCTTCATTACTAGACGCCCATCTTACTTCGTTCATCGTAATGCTATTACTTGAATTATATTCACCGGGAAAAGTTCCCTCAATTCAATGTTGGGTAGTAAATCCTTTACCTAGTGTAAAGAAAATCCAATGTCAGTGAAATTACGGTGATCACAGAAATATTGTCAACCTTATAGAATTAATAAGTAAACAATAACAAAAAATTGTAAACTTCTTAACCCATTGTGACAGAACGCAGTATTTATTTCCTAACAATGATTAATACATAATATATTTTTTAAAAAATATATAGTTTTTGTATAATTAGAATATATAGAAATAGAAAACATTTATTTAGAGATTAATCAACTAATTATTTATTGTTGTATAAGAAAAATAATGAAATAATAATAGTAGGATTGTACAATAAATGAGGGAGTGGGTTAAAATGTAATTGGGATGTCGGGAAAGTAGTTGTTAAGAAGATTTGTCGGAGTTATTGGAAGTTCGAAGCCTGGTTTATATCCGAAATAAACCACAATTATTATAGATAAATTGTAAAGCATACTTGACTTTACAAAACATAAGCGTGATATCACCCACAAGTCATAAACCAATATAAAAAAAAAAAAATAATTAATTGTGATATTAAGAACAAACAATTGAACTAAATTCATTCTAGAATTAAAAAGCATAACTCAATCTAAAATATTGTTTATTATCGAAAAAGTTTTAGGAATTTTGTGGTCAAAGCCGGTATCTACAATTTCCCATTTAATTCCAGGTCCTACCGCAAACATTGAAAAGTTCTTGACGTGGAAAACGAATAATTAAAGCTGGATTACAATTCTGACAAATGTGTGTTGTGTGAAATCTGTTAAAAGCCGTTGGTGAAACTTATAAAGAATCTACTAAAAGTCCCAGTGCCAAAGAGGAACCCTCAATGCCTTAATAAAGATCCTAATTAAAACCTTAATAATCCTTCTCCCCTAAGCTTAGGGTCGCTTTATGTTCTCCAAATGAACTCTTAAATAATATTGATTTATGTGGTTGTCGCATTTCAAACTGCTATAGATCATATTTTTTATATCAAATTCCTTTTTTTTTTTAATGAAAGAAGAATAAAGTGATGTTTTACTTTAAAAATATAAATAATTGTATTAAATGTTTTTAATTATATATTGTATACATAAACATAATGAATACGATTTATATAAGTGTCTTAGAAGAGTTTATTTGAGCTTAACAACCATAACTGGAAGTTTACTTTTTAAAAGGTAGTTTAGATAACAAACGACTTGTTACATGTTATGTTATGTTTATAAAATGTTACATGTATTTTTTTTTTTTTTTTTTTGTAAACCAAAATTCTTTCTGTACTTTCATACAACTAGAAAAATAGTTATTTCTAAGTACAATATAAAATAGAAGATATATTTTAAAGTGCTTAATCCGTCTTTTGCCCGGAGGTATTTTAAGGTTGAAAAGTGTACGTGGAGCGACTGCCAAGAACGATTTGGTAGATTTGTAGATGAATGGATGTCACTAGCAGAATGTAGACAGTGATTAGAGGAATCGGCTTTATTATTATTAATAATATTAAATAAGTATGAAGTATTGATTCAATATTTCTTAGTATTCTTTCGAATTCAAATTTTTGATTTTCCTCATATATGAAGAATGACTGAAATAAAAAGGATATAAAGGACAAATATTCGTTAAATGTAAAGGAATAGTTCATGTAATATTAATCATGAGCGTCTGAGAAATATTTTTTTTTTCTAATAATTCATATATTGTTATTAACAACTGTATGTATATACAACAAGTAAATTTGGTGTAGATGACATAGTGATATGATACAAACATGTGTAGAATCTACCCATTGACAGAACTCCAATAACATTTCTTTCGAGGATTATTAGGTAATGAAGGAGAAGCCAGGTTAGAAACAAGTGGATTTAGGTGGTTGGGTAGTTTATCATGGAAGGAATGGTATCTGGTTCTGGCCAAATCGGCAATATACGAGACATTGAGGTCCTGATGGATGACCTGATTCGTGACAAAGTAAGGAGCATTAAGGATTTTGGACTGTAGGGATTGAATTCGGGAGGAATTTGATGGTTTAGTTGAGCCCCAAAGCTCAACTCCGTATGTCCAGATAGGCCTTATAATAGTCATGTAGATCAGTATTTTGTAATGGATTGGAAGTCTAGTAAATGTTGTAATAGTAGGAATCAACGAGCAGTTTTGGCACCATTCTTCAAGGTTGGTGATATGGGATTGGAGGGTTTGGTATACAATGTAAGAATCATTGTTCACTGAAAATAGACATGTGTCATCGGCATACGTGATGAGAATAGTGTGAGTATGGGTTGAGATGTCAGCTGTAAAAACTGTATATAGGATAGGACGTGGGATACAACCCTGAGGTACGCCAGCAGACTGACAGAATAGGGATGAATACGCGCTGTTGTGAATTACTTGAAATAATCTGTCGAAGATATAAGAAGAGAAATATTAAAATAAAAATTTATTGAGTAATGAACTTTTAACAAAAAGTGAGAAAGTAGAGTAAATAACAATGAAATAATATTTTAATTCTACGACTCGAAGTTTGAAGTAATCGAAATGAAATATATTTTTATTCACAATATAATTTTTTTGACATCATATGATTCTTCTATTAAACATTAGAGCTATTTTACTTATGCTATTATTTTTTTGATTGATTGATTAATGAAAAATGTTACCGGAGGAAAAGTTTATACTTTAAGGGCTTAACCTTGCTTTTCCTAGAGCTTTCGATGATGAAGTTTTTATTATGTGATGTGAAGCCCGTGTAAGATATTGATTTCTAGTTAAGATAGTACTGCTGGCATGGGAGTGCATAATATATAGTAACGGCAAAAGTACAAATCCCTGATGTACTTAAGTTAAAACATGTAAGACTTTGTAGAGCCTATTTTTGCCTCGTAATTTATTAATATATGCAATTTATTAAAAAGTTTAATAAAATTATAGCATAAAACTCCAATGAAGATAGTGTGTAGTTTAGTGGTGTAAGTAGGAGCGGTCAGAAGTGATTTGTGGCTCGCTTTAAGCCGAAAACAAATCACAACACAATATCCTGCGGGTAGAAAGGTCTACTGAACGTCCTCATAAATAAACATTGGAATATAGATTGTACATATTACTAATAATACAATGAATAAACATGTTATAATACCTTCACTCCAAACGCCGCCATTGTTGAGTATTTCTGAAAAAAAATATTTAGTACAAGAGCACGATCCATAAATCATAAATCTGAAAATAATTTTAAAAAGTAGTTTTCACCAAAATTAAAACGGAAACGCATTTCTGGCGTTCCTATTGATAATTAGCTAACTAATACAATTTAGTAACGAATTATTTTTATTCACTAATAATTTCTGAACAATGCATCCAAGTAAAAATGTTATGGAACATCAAATTAAAGAGTTTAAATGCAGTGTCGAATAAGTACATAGATCGAAAAAGTACATTTAATCAAGTAGTATGCTGTAAAGCGTAAACAGGCATTCTACAAAAAATGAATTTTTTTGTATATTTTGCCGAAATCTGAAAAATATATAATATATAAATTCAGAATCAGCACGGTTACTATACTGCTAATTAGTTTGATAAAGGAACAAATTATGATATTTTAGATTTTTTTTTTAGAGTTAGGGCCGTCTTTTTCTCCCAAATGGTGGATCAGCTAAATTAAAGCTCATTAAGTCCTGTAACGAATGAGTACCCTAACTTAACAATTCGGACAAGTAGTAAGGTCGTAAAAGAGCTGATCAGGCCTCCAGTGGCCGGTCTGAAGTGCGATCAAGTTCATATGCAAATCATAAATCAGCTGGTTTATGACCTTACTACAAATCTCTAACTTATGGAACTATTTTTATAACCGGGATTTAATGATATTTAATTTAATGTACTATAATGTATATATATAATAAGTTATTTCCTAACAATTTTGTAGCAGATTGTAATATTTATCAATAAATAATAACATAGTTAGTCCACAATTTCACCTTGCAATGCGGGTGACTTTAGTACACCCTTGTTTATCATGAATTCCAAGTATATAAATGGTGTACCATTTTCATCCGTTGTTTCACTCATTAGAAGTTTTAAAAGGTTTCAGGATGTAAAAAAATATTTTTTTCTGAACTTTGTATAATAATTTAGCCTAATTGAGGAAATTTTGAAAATTGGATTTCTCGATTTAAAAAGCCTTTTTTTTAAAGTCTTTTGGCAGAATGAATGAATCTTGTTAAAGAAAACAATAATATTGTACATAAAACATGTATTCTTGGTTGAAAAAATGTTTATTTTTTGTTAATTTTATTTTTTGTTTATATGTGGGTCGTAACCCGGAAACACAACATGAGTCCTACTCTAGGAATAATAAAAAAAATATAGGACCTACCCCAGTAATATCTCCCAGAAGATGTAAATATACACAAGAGCAAATCCACTCGCGTTTTTTCTTGAACAACTTCTGTAGTCGAAGTCTCTTTTATTGGGTATAATCCTATAAAGAACTTCCTCCTAATTTCTGCTAGTAGAAATGAGGTATTTTGTTACACTACTATCCGGTAAAAAGTGTGAAAACATATTCAATTTGAGTAAACAAGTTTATACCATAATGACCCCTAGGGTAAAATTGGTACACAGCTGGTCTATGAAAGCTCCTTCCCCCCTCCACCATAAACGCAGACGTTTTGGTGTTTGATAATGTAATAGCAAGCAATAACACTTTCTGCGATCTATAATAATTCACTTAAGTGAAATGCTAATAACATTATTACACAACGAAAAAATACAACAACACTCCACAACCCACTAGGACTTGGAAACAGAAAATTAGAAGATTATATTGAATGCCGTGTTATTGTGAAGTTACGGATCGGGAAAAAAAAAACTGCGAATCCGACGGTTGTCATTGCTAGGGCAACCTTTAAGCAAACTCATGAAACTATCAGCACTTGTCTGGTCCCTTTCTCATGCCCGCTGAAACCTTTCAAACTATAATATACGACGTCGTATAACAGTCACCCCATTTTACGGTAGCTAATTAGTAAAGGTTTTAAGACCACTGGACATACGCTTTAGTGCTAAGTGTGGTTCAAACTATTTGAATTATTACTTGCAGATATATGTTTGCTTTCATACTATATCTTATTTTTTTTTGGAATAATAGGGTTGCTTCTACGGAATCTGCTGACACAAGTTTGAATCTCGTTTTCATGATATTGTTGATGATTGGTTTTGACATTTT
>NW_027105539.1:109925-112018 GCF_000696795.3 Halyomorpha halys
ATTAGATTTAAATTTAATTGAGTCTAAACATTATAAAAGTAACTATTACTGGTCAACTACTGGTTATTGTGAAAAATAAAGAGATATCTATGCTATCACGATTTCCGAAAATATATGTTTTTAAGGAATATTTCCAGGGACGTTCCCTGCTGCTGTTTTCTTGAGGTTAAGATCCCGAAATTTTAGTTGGGTACATTCCACGGCATGTCACGACTTCATGAAATTATGTTCCGTTCCACGCGGCTGTAGGTGTAATATAAGGTACTTAAGTTTATTTTATCTGTACGTGTAAACATATGGCATATTAGTCAGAAGTTTGAATTTCCTCGGGATTCGAAGAAACTCGACTAATACACGAACTCCAGATATTTGATCATAATAAGAAAATTCAATAATTTTATATTTCAGCTAAAATAAATTAGTTAGAGATGGCCATAGTTTTTTTTTTAAAGGGTAGTAAAATAAAACTGTATTATTTATAATCAAACGTTTGAATGATAAAAAAACAATATAATTTTCAGCTATTATAATTGGTTATAAACTCTTTAAAAAATCAATAACTAGCTTTTTATTTGAAGTTCATTCATTTCCTTTAAGTTATATATAAAAGGAAGATGGTTTAGGTTCGCTCAGAATAACTAAAATAGACAAAAAATATCTATTTATTGTGAACCAACGTTTCGCTCCACTTTGTTGGGCTTCATCAGTGCTAAAAAACATACAAACATATTAAATAGTGCAGTAAAGAGAATAGATAATATTAAATAAATGTAAACTAAGATATACGCGGGTACTGGTGCTAGTAGGGGGAACGTCTAGGGAAATCCGGCAAGTGGGCCTAGTGGTCCTTTTTGCCAACCCCTAACGGCTACCTGGGTTGCCGCCACTTTGTAATCGAGGTGGGAATATCAAGATTCATTCTTTGGGACCGCCGAAAAATGAATGTTATCTGCCCCAGTTGGGAATCGAACCCACAACGTTTCAAACCGAGCGTAATGGGGACCTGCGCCCCAACCCGCACAGTCCCTATATATATGAGGGTAAGTCAATATTTATATTTATTGCGTTATATTGATACTTTGTTTATTTTTTATTATGCCTATGCAAGTTTCAAGCTGCTAGGTTAGTTTCGTTATCGCTGTCGGGCAGTTAATCATGGCTGATCAACTTTCTTTTTGCACCAATGAAGAGCAACGTTCAATGATCAGTTTTTTGTGGTCGGAAGGCATATCAAGGGCCGACATTCATCGAAGACTTTCGGCTCAGTACGGGAGCAGTGTTTCGCCACGTCTACGATTGGATTAAAAATTCAAAAATGGTGTGTTCAAAAACAAGTGTTACACTCGATGAAGGAGCCGGACGAGCGTTTGTCACCACAAATGAAGAAAAATCAAGCGCTCACAGGAAATGGTGCTCTTAGACAGACTAATGACGAAATGGCACATCGTCGGCAAATTAGTCATAGTTCTGCTTACGATATCATGCACAACAGACTTGGGTTTCATAAAGTTTGTGCGAAATGGGTCCCTAAACAACTAAAAAGAATCAACAAAAACAAAGAGGCTTTAAAGGGCCGTTGATTTACCTCGGACAAAGCGGTGCATTTCTGGCTTACAGCTCAATCGAAAACCTTCTTTTATGGGTGCATCATGGAGCTTATACAACGATGGACACAAAGTGTGTTGAAAAGCAAGGCGATTATGTCAAAAAATGATGTACTTGTAAGTTTCCCGTTTGAATACAATACAATTTTATAACTATATTGCCGATCATTATTGACTAACTTCTAGTTAAAAAATGATTGAAATAAGTGAAAGTTTATATGAACATGAACAAAGTAAATCAAAGAAAATAAAACTAAGATGTACAGTGAAAAGTATAAATAAACAAAGTATTTTTTATCAACAGTTGCTCTTGAGCGCTACCCGAATTTAACTAACTGCAGTGTAGCTTCTATATTTTACTACGGTGTGATAGACAAGAATCACACATAACAGGTCTTGTCTAAAATTAATATATTAGAAATTAAGAAGAACCTGCTACTGCCCCGCTTGGTTTAAAGTATCTAAAACAATTATATTCAAAATATTTTT
>NW_027105539.1:113073-115506 GCF_000696795.3 Halyomorpha halys
TCGGTGAACACTTCGTTTATATGTTTTTGAACCTAATATAAAAAAAAAATCATTAAAAACTAGGACAAAAGATGTTCAATTTTCAAAATAACATAAACTTTAGCGATAAAAATTTAAACAATATGTAACTTATAAATAAATGGTAGGAATAAGATATGAATGTTTTATGATACCAAAATGTTAATTATAATAATAAAAATAATAAACTTTCCGAAACATATTTAAACCGCTGCAACGCAAAAGTTTTAATATCAAATGCAGTAACATTAATTTTAAATTTGGAAACATTTTTATGATTTTTGAAGAACAACAAGAAATTTTTCAATTAACTTCTAATGTCGTTCTATGGATCGATACAGATATTTCTGTAGCTTTTATTTTCCACATTCTGCAAAATAAAAATATCAACCTACCTCAGTTTAAAATTTCATGCCGAGAACTGATAATTAAATTTTGAATAAATTATTTCATTGACAATCTTAATTAATTATTGAATAATTGATGTTGTTGGAATGAGTAAGACACATTAAAAATTCATTATTCTGAGTAGCATTGTTCAATCAGCATTTAATTAAATTAAATAAATGGTAATAACAATGTAGAATTAAAGCAGGAAAAATTAAATAAATAATAGTGAAATTTAAAGTACAGGTTGTACCCTTCTGATATTCACTTTTAAATTCCTTGTTTTTAATCATCTTTATTTTACGAAAAATTAATGGACTATCCTGAATTAAATATATATATCATACATGTTTTAGAGATAACGATACATTTAATGAGATATTATATAGGTTTTTTATTATTGTTAATACTATTTACATCTTAAAAATCTATACCCTGTTACTCAAATTATTCCCTAGGAGGACCAAATAGTATTTGAAGATATTATAATTTATAAAAGAAAATATTAATAAAAATGGATTTTTAAAAATTAGGTAAAATTAGTTTGTGTTGTTATCATTTATATTTTGTGTATTTTCATGATACTAATGTTTACATTTTTTTCTGGTTTATTGACTTTTTTAAATTTAATTATCCATATCAACTGGAGTAAACTTATTTATTTTTTTTTAATTTGGAAGGAGTAGAGTAGCGCAGTGTTTAAGGCACTAACTCAAAGGACCAGTGTTCGAATGCTTCTGTAGGTAATTACTTATTCTGTTACTGTAGCCGTGAGTCAACCCTGTGGTTTCGGAGAGCCCTCCGGGGTCCTCCCAGCCTCAGAAAGTAAGTAAACTTAATTAGGGAACAATATTTACGTTTTGCGTGATCATGAAAAAAAAAAAATTACCTCCTTGCACAACCATTGTTCAAGAAGCAGTACTTCGTTTCAAATTACTGAACCTTTGACCCCTTCATGGGTTGTAGTGGTACAGATTTCCATTTTAAATTTGGAACTTCGAAGAGGTCAGCAATATTTCACAAATATTTTAATGATGCAATTTAAATACAACCGAACAAATAATAACTGTTTTAAAAAGACACCTATATTAAGCATGTTTACTGGGTTACCTGTGGTGTATTTTAATTTTTATTTATGCCCTCATGGATCTTAACGCCTCAATGGATTTTAATGGATTATTTGTTACCGTGTGCTCGTTACAGTATATTCGATAAGATTTTTATCACATAATGATATTTTGTCACATATAATATATTGGAAAAATACTATTTTTATTTTTTCTACAAATTAGTTAAAAGTACTAGACAAATCATGTGCAAAGGTTTGTCAGAAGTGTTGTTAAGTGAGTCCTTAACATAAATGTGAGGGGTAATATAAATTAATAAACTAAAGACTATATAGGTTCTTTTTTATTAACACCATACTTTTAACTTTTATTATTAACTAGGAGAGACAGTAAATATCAATATGGATAATGAAATCAAATTGTATCCATGCAGTTCATGACGCCATGCAGTATAATAATATTCTCTTTATAACTATGAAAAAATTAGTAAATCGGCAACCTCCTATTTTTCAAAAATTATATATAGTTATGTATAGTATATATAGCTCCTTTAAATTAATGTAGAAAATAGCCAAGTAAAATTTACGGTCATTCTTTCCCTATTTTATAGTAGAAAAGATTAAAGCGACTAAGTTTTAATTATCAAATATAAGACTACTTCATAATATACTGTATAATTTGACTAAATTAAACAGCTATGAACTATAACTTATGTGCGTCCTTAATTAAAAGTAATTAATAGTTAGGAAACTTTAGGCGAAAAACTGATTTAATTAAAAAGCTGAAGTTATTAATTGGTAAAAACGTCATGCCAGAAATGAGATAAGTTTTTTGAAGACATGAATTTATTTTTGTGATCTGTTCGCTATTTCTAAGAACATCTCAATTTGCTAAAACTACCGAATGGTTTTCATTAAAGTTGAAGTCTAGTAATTTCGGGGTGGTTTAAAAAGAAATCAAC
>NW_027105539.1:121862-124343 GCF_000696795.3 Halyomorpha halys
CTGCCAGGTAAAACACAGCCGCCTCTAACCTGAGGAACAAACGCTGACCAGTACGCCGCCTATTCTAGGAACCGTCGCGTCTGGATTTGATTCTAGTTTTGGTCCACCCCGGGTATTTTATTTCCCCGGTTCCCGCCATATCTGGTGAGAATCCCCCTATCCGCCACCTGGGGAGGCGCCCGATGGGAGATTAGCTACTCCACACGGGTCAGTGAAATAAGCTATATTTTATGACACTTTCTTATAGAAAATAAATTTTTTAAATGACTTTTTATTGGGGAATTTTTCTATCCAAGGGCGTAAATTACAAAGAACATTTACAATTTTTTTTTTCAAATTTGTCTCTGACGACGCTTTGTTGGCAAAGACTCGTCGATATTAACGTTTTAGTTTACTAAATCGTTTTTACAATAACATCAAGTTCTAAGCTTTCCATTTAATAATAATGGAGAGAATCAGAAGATATAAGCGAATTCTTATATCGAATAATGTTTTGTAACATATTGGAGACCATTATTTTCAAATTCAAACTTATTTTTTTAAAAGATTTAAGTAAAAAAAATAAATAAAAACAGGTAATTTTCCAAAGATAATAGTAATATTATCATGAAACAATGAGGATGTATTTGTTTCTGATTTTTTGTTATCATTATTTATGCCCTTATTTTGTCTCTGAACGAATTGACCAATGAGGATTCGAATCTGGCAAGAGAACTTGTCTAACATATCTCAACTATTTTGGCATTAGCTCACAACTGCATGAAGACTGAAAAACGCAGTTGCCTACTCCTTGAACATTTATTCATTTATTAACATTCAAATTATTTTTCTAAACGACAAAATATAGGAAAATGTTCTCTAATCTGTAATTGATTTTATGGTAAGCTACCGAATTTGATTAATTAATATTATTTTCTGAATTATAAACAGGGAATATAGTTCCAATTACATTTGTAAATACCTAATTTGTTCCTGTTCAATTTATTAGTACCGAAGGTAAAAGAATCTTGAAGAGAAGAGTTTTGGAACTGGCTTACAGAAGTGATACTTCTTGAAATGAATTGATATATTAAAATTTAGTAATTATTAAATTTATATTAATAGCTTTAGCCAGAAGTTAAAGCACAATAATAATTAGAATGGAACAACCATTTTCTAAATTTTTATATTGCATTAGGAGATTATGAGATTAAAGGTGCTCACTCAATCAGACCGGCACTGCCAAGATTGTTATGCTCCTCTTAGCCACCATTCTCCTATTACAATATAAAAAATTGTCTGCTAGCATTGACCAGGGTTGAATGCCCCTGCATCTCACCCCTCTTCCGTTTCATCTCGCGTCACGAAATCAATTTATTCCCGTGTGTATATTTTTTTCCTTGAGTTGTAGAGTGCCGGTGTTTGACTTCAAAAGATGTAATATTAAATATTTATCGATAGTCAACCTCTATTGAAATAAGTAAGAAGGCGTAATAAAAATCCTTGTCTGTGAATGGAATAACCGTTTGAGATTTGAATCCAGCATAATCCTTGCCTTAAAAACCTCCAAACAGTACCCTCATAAAATAGACCAGATGTATTATATTTTCATAATAAATTGGGCTGCCATTACAATAAAAACCCTGTATTAGGACTGTGAAAACTATATAGTAGTCCTTGTATACTGTCTGTTGTATAGTATATTTATTGTATGAGGAATTTCAAATGGTGATTAAGCTGAAAAATCTCAAAATCAGCTTTATAAAAAAAAATTTGTATTTGATTTCAAAGTTTTACTTAGGCTACTAAGTTATCCCATTGAAGAAAAATAACAAAATAAAATCATATTTTTCGAAAAATATGTTATTATATAATGTGACAATTTATAATTATAATGCAATACTAAATTTATTGAGACCACTCTTGAAATACACTGGTTCAAAGAATAGCTTAAACTTTATTATATTATTTCTCTCAATGATAACTTTTGATACGCTAGTCTGTAAATAAACATAGGGATAATTTTAAAAATATCATTTAGTGTAAGATGTTGGCAAAATGATTTGGACTATTTCTAGATTTCGTAAGAAGCATTATAAAACAAAGATTTTTACAGTAAATAAATATGCTTCCAAAATAGTAGCAATTAAATACTTTTAAATACCAATTTTATGTAACCGATCTAGCCCGAACCCGATATCATTCCTTCCATTATAAACTCCCTAACCACCCAAATCCACTAGTTTTTAACCTTGCTTCCTCTTCCATTCCTGGCAATTATCCGAGGCGCCTGAAAAGAAGATGGCCTCGTGACCTAATATTGTAAAATGTTTTTAGAGTTCTACTACTGGGTAGTTTCTGTTCATGCTGTATCATATCATTATCATTATGTCATTATGATCAAATTTACTTGTATTTTTTATACAGTTGTAAATATCAATAAATAAAAAAAATTTAGCAATTTAATGAACAAAGGAATAGTTTTAAAGGTTTTAGTAAACT
>NW_027105539.1:124393-127146 GCF_000696795.3 Halyomorpha halys
TTTTTAATAATTTATTTATTGTTATTTACAACTGTATACATATATAAACATCAAGTAAATTTGCTGTAAGTGATATTATGACATGATACAAACATGTGGAGAATCAACTCATTGATAGAACTCCAAAAACATTTCTAAAGGAAAAGATATCGAGGCCATCTTCTTTTCAGACGCCTAGGAGGATTATTGTAGTGAAGGAGAAGCCAGGTTAGAAATGAGTTGGTTTGGGTGGTTGGGAAGTTTATCATGGAAGTTTGGAGTTTATCTGCTTCTGGCCAAATCAGAAACATATGGGGCATTGAGGTCCTGATGGATGATTTGATTTGTGACAAAGTAAGGAGCATTAAGGATTTTACGAAGAATTTTAGACTGTAAGGATTGGATTCGAGAGGAATTAGATGGTTTAGTGGAGGCCCATAGCTCAACTCCGTACGTCCAGATAGGCCTTATAACAGTTATGTATATCAGTCTTTTGTAATGGAATGGAAGTTTGGACCGTTGATCTAGTAAATGTTGTAATAGTCGGAATCAACGAGCAGTTTCCTGTCTTTTCAGTCTTGTATGAGGATTCCACAAGGAACTTAGATGCACAAAAACATCCCTGTTGGCCATACGTTCCTTACCATGATTGTGGTATACAGTGTATCTACAACCATTTAAAGAAAAATCACAGATATTTCGAATTATAAAGAGCAGGCCACAGTTAATATTCATACAAGTGAATGAATGATTTTTTTTTTAGTGTAACTCATTATTTAAGTTTTTATACACAAGTAACTGTTAGTATACCAAAAGTACTATATAAATGTTATATAAAGCACTATATTCAACACAACTATATAGTTTACAAATACAGATTCCCTTTAAAAATTAAAGCTATCTATTTGGCTTGATAGTCATAATTAAGATTTTATATAAAACTAAATCTAATGTTGGTAATGTTTTGGACATGGAGTCTCATTATACATAATCATCCCTCCCATGCTAATTTCTAGATTTTTAGCCATTTTGATTTGTTTATTTCCTCGTATACACTGCCAGGTAGTCTGCCTTTGGAGAGTATTACTATTTTTTTAATCTTCTCCAGCACACGTAAATATAGAATTATCAGTGAAATAGGCTATATTTTATGACGCTTTCTTATAGAAAATAAAATTTTTAAATGACTTTTTATTGGGGAATTTTTCTATCCAAAGGCGTAAATTACAAAGAACATTTACAATTTTTTGGAACCAGAAGATATAAGCGAATTCATAATGTTTTGTGACATATTGGAGACCATTATTTTCAAATTCAAACTTTTTTTTTATTAGTACCTATCATTATTTTTTATTTTATTAAACTATAAATAAACATATTTTTTAAAGATTTAAGTAAATAAAAACAGGTAATTTACCAAAGATAATAATAATATTATCATGAAACAATGATGGTGTATTTGTTTCTAATTTTGTTTTTCTTTTTTCTTACCTCCTGGAGCATGGATGGCATTATAAGAATGGTTGCCGGGTCCGCTGAAGGCGGTGTCAACAATGATAGTTTCAACAAAGGAATAGTTTTAAAGGTTTTAGTAAACTATCGATCAACTAGCTTCATAGACCGTATCAAAGGAATCTAATTTACATACTAAGTGAATTCATGAATAACTTCTTTATTATTTTTTTTATCTCATCTTCTTAATCGGATGCTTCTTTTTTTTTTTTTTTATGGAAAAATATGTTAGTAACTAAATAGCCTAATATATTTCATCGTTTAAAGTGACTGGAATAAAAGTATAATTGTTAAGGAACTGTTCTGAGTAATAAATGAATAAGAATAAATGAAAATGTTGAAAATATATAAATAGTTGAGAGAATTGATCAAAAGAATTTGGTGTTTTAAATTAATTATTTAATCTCATGCAAGAAAGGAATGTAGGCTATATTAATAAACTAATGCTTTTTTTGGTATCTTAATATTTTAGAATCTTTTTAGCCAAAAAATGAGCTTTTTACAAATTGTTGTAGTTTATATTAAATTTGCTTAAATTGGTTATACTAAATAAGTTATTTGTTGAGATATACTGTGTATATTTACGTATGTCATTGTTTGTTTCAAGTTTTGAAAAATATGAATACTATCATACCAACGCAATCATCCTTTGGTTGCACAGCCTAATGTTAGATTATGAAATATGATTTTTATTTGGTGTGATAACCAGTTTTTGGCAATTATCTGATTATTTCTTCATGATTAAGATAAAAAAAAATTTTTTTTTTTATTTTTTCAGCTGTTGCTCTCAGCAAGTCCGGTGTCAGTTCATGTGACACCGGAAGAGACACCCAGGGCACCACCTTCTCCCAAATTCCAGGAGCCGAACTTCTTGTCAGTATGTTCGCCTGGCAGAGCATCACTCGCATCCGTTTCCGGTATGTAGAATTATCTTTAATTATAGGGCTTATTAGAGAAACATATTTATGTAGAGTTGTTTTACATTAAGAAGTATTCCACTAGGTAATTCAGAATAGTTTAATAACATTTTGAAATTGATTGATGTAATTATGATACCTTGAAAAATGACTCATGTACAACTGTCAAGTGAGGAAAAGATGGTTGGGTGTGCCGACAGTAAAGGACACAAATAATTAATAATATATTTATTAGTTACAACGTTTCGGTTATAATTTTATGCCTTCATCAGGGCTAGGAACATATAACAAGATAAAAACCACAATAAATAAAAGGAATTACAGAACGATTAGAATATAAATAAC
>NW_027105539.1:127571-132365 GCF_000696795.3 Halyomorpha halys
ATTTTTTTTGTAAATTAATAAATTATAATAACTTAAAAACATTTTTTTACGGGTGCGAGAAGAGTCGCCTTTACTGCAGAATTTTTTGCAGCTCAGATTCAGCCATATATTACGTAGTAAATTAATGTGAATTTATAGAGAATTAAAAATTATAGTAAATGAGACATTTGTTCAGGAAAAACACAGAGTATGTGAATTATTTATTTTAATTGAGTGCCAACGTTTCAACCTCAATATTATTACGTGTCCCACTTTGCTATCAGTGCTAAGGAAAAACAAGAAACAACCAATAAAGAATGGATAAGATGAGATGAAGATGGTGTGGTCAGTGAAAAACAGAAATAAATATAAACTTACTTTATTAGCGCTAACTCATAGGTAAGAACTTTAGGGTTCTATCATGGCTAGAGACAAAAAAAAGCTAGAATTTTTTTAGGCATTATAAAACAATTATCACAACAATTGAAAATAATCTAGGAGGCTGGAAATAGTCGTGAAACAAATTGTATTCTGTGGATTTTTCAATGAAGGGAAAGTACAATAATTAGGTAACTCTTCATTATTTGCTAAATAATGTTACTCGGTCTACACCTTCAAATTGCAGGGTTTGATTTGTATCAAATTTTAAATTCAAGATGGCCACCATATGTCAGATTTATTCATTACATTATTTATAATTCCTTTCAGGATGCTCCTATGCTTGTGTGTTTCGCTCGTTGATTCAAAGCTTGATGACAAACTGAGATACTGATGTCTCAAATATAAACAACAGTTGATCATATAAATTATGTAAACGATGGAATATAAAAACTATTGAGTATTTTGGTGGTCTTTTTTTTTACAAAGACTAATGTATATAGTACGTGAGCGAACTTAATAATTCAGCCCAGTGAAAAAAATTAAGAATCACAAACTGTTTCATGACTTCTAAGTGAGCTAAATGAAATAATAGAAAAAACATTACCATCAATTTAGCAGTGACGTAGAATCACTAACTTGTGAAAACAACTATTGGCCAAAACTAATGTTAAAAACGTTAAAAGACGTATTTCGTGGACAAAAATGTTAATGATTGGGAAACAATCGTTTTAAACGAACGAAAATTTTGGAGTTAAATTAAATCACAGAATCTGCAGCAATATATATTGTCGTAATTTTAATAAAAGAGCTATTAGTGGTAAGTGGGTCCAAATATTCCAAACTTGAGTCCTTCATTTCATAATTCAAGAGTAGTTTATTTATGTTGATCAGCAATGTCTGTAGAAGTTAAAACAAAGCGCAAGATAAAACGAAAGAAAAAGAAAAAAAAAGGAACGACATGCGTTGATATTCTTTAAATTAAAAAAAAAAACAAAAAAAAAACATAAATAAACATAGAGAACGTAAAATCTTCGCAAAATTAGATACGAATTCATTTTATTCTGTTTAATGATATGTTTTTGGAATTTTAGATGTTATATAAACCAAGTTGTTTTTATTATTTCTGTTTCTGATCAGATTTGTATTATTTCAATTGTATATTTTTTAATTCAAAAGATACTTAAATGGAACTCCAGGGCCATGTCTCATAATAAAGTACAAACTAATACTATTAGTCTTGTAGATTTATCTTAATTCAATTACACTAACTTGTACAATAGTAACTTGTAATTGAGTATGTTTTAATTCCTGTAATACCACTGACAGTCATTCCTATCATGAAAAAAATAAGTATTAGTATTATTACCACACTAGTTTCTACACTTGTACTATGAACTAATACTATTAGCTTTCATTATGAAACAGGGCTCAGGTTGAAAGTTATTTCCTAATTTAAGTTCAAATTATTTTATTTTATTTATTATTTTTTTTTTTAGTTTTTTTCTAAGTTAGGGAAACTATTTTAATTATAATTATTTATTTCTTAGATTTCTATAACAGAATCGAAGTTCACAAAATTATATAAGATAGTAAATATGTATTTAGTAATACATTAAAACTAAAATAATAAACGATTTTCCTAGAGGATTTTGCAAAAGATAATCCTCTAGAAAAATATGAAAACATAATTATTTTAAACAAATCATTTCAAAGTTAAGTATAAAAATAACAGTTATGATTTTATTTAATGAACTAACCTAGATTATTATAAAAAGATTTTCTTTTAGAGGGAGGAAGTTTTATTCAAAAATTATATAGTAAGTCAAATATAGTCATTTATTGATTGGTGGTAGTTAGTAGTTAGAGGTGAATTAGGTATTTATCAAAGAAAAATAGTAATATTTCCTTAAATTGCGTATGTAAATAACAAAATAGTATAATGCATTATAATTTTTTGTACTGTCACTATGAAAAAGTTTACTTAAATCAATTTGATACTACTATTCTCTTGTCCCCAAGTGCTAATGCTGACACTGCTTAAGAAAATCCTCGATTAAATGCCTAACAAGTCTGAATAATCTAAATATAATAAGCAAACAGATAATTTTTTTTTAATTTCGTCGATTGTTCCATGTATAATTAAAAAAGGCATTGCAGATAACTTAAAAATTAAAATTTTTACGATTCTGAAAAAAGAGTATTTCTAATTAAGTCAACTTTTCTTTGAATTTGACAAATTATCGAAAGTCCATATGTAGAGTTTTTTTTATTTCAAAAACATTCTAAGTTTGGAAGTACTAAATCCTTGCATAAATATACATATTTTAAAAACAAATTATGTATATACACACATATATGTGTACATATTTATATATCTTAACTGTATGGCACTGTACTACAACTCCAAGATCCCGGCTTCGAATCTGACTTTCGAAGATAATTTTGGTCGAAGATAATTTCCGGCTTTTGTTCATTCCGTCAGTGTACCGTGAGTCCCTGTACGTTTCGTAACCCCTGCCCCCGGGGCTTTGGACATAAAAAGTAAAATAAAATAAATAAACTGTTGACATGGAAGGTAAAAGGACATTGGTAAAAAGAAATACAATATAAACATTGTCAAAAATAGAGATTAAATTAGTTTATTTCAATATTATGATGAAAATATTACTATTTTTACTTATAAGGGAGAATGTTTATGTTTAGAATTTAAAAATTTATTAATTAGCATTTCAAGACAGAGGTTTCCAATCTTGTTCGGTCTGCGGCTCCCTAAATATTCGGATTTTTTCCGCGGCGCCTTCAATACATCAGTTTTTTGTTCTAAATTTTTCACCTCCTTAAGAAATTGAGAAAGTTTTCTTTTTTAAAAGCGATTACCTATACCTATACCTTTACGAGCAAAAATCTAAAGACTGACACTATATTCGTACTAATTAGTGACTAAATGCTGGCGCACTGGGCGTTTCCTAAGATGCAGATAGGAAAGAAAACAATGAAATTCTTGAAAGTTGCTAAATTCTTCGTCAGGATACACGATTGTTGGCGCAAAAATTGGAGAACTAGAAATTCCAAGAAAATTGAATCCTTTAATTGAATATTTCGTGGCGCCATAATGAGGGCATCACGGCGTTCGCGGAGCCGCGTGCACACTTTGGAAAATGATTATTTTAAGGCATAATATTGATCAATAAAATGGATTAGATCAATTTTATGACATACGAACAATTCGTAGTTTTGAATCGTAAATTAGATTATTTCAATTAGTGCTATTTTGGATAATAAATTTTCTAAAAATCATCGGAATAGTGCCAATCTACAATTTGTATATCAATATATACTGTTACCATTCGTTTGATTAGAATGAAGCAATAAGTATTTTAAGTACCATAAAATAATTAACACTTTTTTTTAAACATAATAGTGTAACAAAGTGATGATAATAATAAATAAAAAACACTTTAAATTATTATAATGATTTGGACAGTCGAACTACAATGCAGTTGGTTGCCAGTTTTTAGAACGACATGACGTATTGTGAATCTGGTCAGAACATTTTTTTAATGCCAGAGGCCAATTTTGTTTAGTTGTGATGTCTATTAGAAATGAAAGTAAGTATTCAAGTATAAGAGAACTAACTACAAATAAAGAAAACCACGAATAGTGACCATTGCCATTAAAAATAATATTTTTTTAATGAAATTAATTTTGAATGAGTTGATCAAAATTGTGAAGTAAAAATTCATTTATAAGCGATCACAGCGGATAAGGATTTCTGATGGGGCGATAGTGTAAGTATTTAATACATTTTTTAAAAATTTAATATTTTGTACTTTTAATTTTTAATTAAACTTATGTTTTCTTAATTGAATTTTAAATTATTTCTATTATGTAAGGAATTGCAATTTTTATAGTATAAAATATATTTTTCTCTACATTCCAAACATACCTGGAATCATATACCAATGAGGTTAAATATTTATAAATAAAATGTTTAAAAGATAGAACATTAATAATTCAATTAATATTTTAATAAGGAAAATAGAATATGATTTGTAATAATTCTTTTTTTAGACTTAGTTGAAATTATTTTTTAATTATTTAAAAAAAGAAATAAAAAATTGTCATCAAAACAATTTTTTTAATTAATCTAATAATAATAAAATTGAAATTTTTTTTCAATTATTTATTTAATGTAATTTACAACTGTACAAAATAATACAATAGGTAAATATGTAGTATGTTTCATATACACTTGAAAATAGGGTGGTTAAGGAGTTTGGAATGAGAAGACGCATATCTGTTTTGGGTCATATCTGCAACGAATGGGATGTTAAGGTCTTTGTGAATGAGTTTATTTGTGACGTAATAAGGAGCATCAAGGATTTTACGTAGGATTTTGGATTGTAACGATTGGATGCGGGAAGAATTTGATGG
>NW_027105539.1:134145-138092 GCF_000696795.3 Halyomorpha halys
GAAAGAGTCCTACCACGAGTATTAGACGTTCTGCATCCCCACTGTTGATCTTTGGCGTTGAAATCTCCTCCAAATTGAAATATAAATAAGAGTAATGTAATAAATCGATTCTTTATGAATTAATTAAGTAAATTTATGTTAAACAAAGAAATTCAATAGAATTAAAAATAAATA
Organism: Halyomorpha halys; assembly: GCF_000696795.3. Taxonomy (NCBI): domain Eukaryota; kingdom Metazoa; phylum Arthropoda; class Insecta; order Hemiptera; family Pentatomidae; genus Halyomorpha; species Halyomorpha halys. The sequence continues at coordinate 134,320 of NW_027105539.1, forward strand.
AAGGAGAAATAGATTATATAGTATTTGCTTAATTTTTTATTTAGAATAAAATGTAATAAGTATAATTAAATGAATAAAACATTCATAATATGAAGAAAATAATACGGGAGTATATAAAAATCAATGTATCTTCTAATTAAATAATATAGTAATGTATATATCTACGTTATTGTAGTCAGATATATAATAGAAACTAATCGTCTTATTGCATCTAACCATTTGGTTCCGAAACAAATATCTAAAATTCTGCTTAAAAACGATTTTTTTCTCTTTTCATGAAACTGACCATATTTTAAGAATATCCTTACATCAACTCTTCCAATAAAAGACAGTACTGGAAGAAATTTCGAAACAGGAGAAAGTTTTGTCGGAGCACTTTTGATTGAATGCGAGAACCAAAATATGAGAGTTTTAATCAACCCATGGCCAGATGGGACCAGGCTTGGTAAAAAGATGCTTATTTTTGAAGAAAAGTTCACCTCCTTCCACAGCTGTCCTGCTTCGAGAAGTATCAAAGAACCATAAACATTTTTCTTGCCATACCACCACATCGTTTGTCTCCTTTAAAAGTTTTTTTTACCTAGAAAACTAACTTTGGACAGATACGTGGATGTTATTCTTTTAACCCAGTAGCCCAAGAGAAGAAAAAATAAATCATTTCATCCTAATTACTAAGATGAAAATTATGTACAGTTAAGAGTCAAAATTGATGACTCTGCAAATCGTAGAAAGAATATTCCAAAATACACAAAATATTTATTGAAATATCACCTTATTTTCTGTTAGCAAAATGTTCAATTTTTACTTGGACTACACGAGGAATGCAGTAAATGCCAATGGCTAGTAAAAATTATTTCAGATGTACACTCCCTGAAGTTTATTATATTAGAGAAAAACCTAAAATATTCGCTCATTTTTCATTCTGAGCTCCATACTCTAAAAAGTACCGACTGCGCTATAAAAACTTCAATATTTGAAATAGACTACATTTCTTAAGATATGAGCTCTTTACTTTTAACAGTATATATTATACAATTATTCTTAACAGGACATTTTTTTTTACCCAAATAACGGAAAATCAATATTTTGTGAATTAATTTTACTGAATTCCAATGAAACTGGTGCTCCTACTTTGCGTACGTTATCAACTACATTATAGTACAGTTAACTAGCTTTAGTTTTTGCTAAAATGCAGCTGTACGCCTGATAGTTCCTCACATGTAGTTTTTGCTTGAACAACGAGAAATCGACATTTCGCAAATTTATTTGTTTATTATACACCAGCCACTACTCTTCATTTCAGAGCTAATAGGCATCTGAAGGTTTTTTATAGGAGTAGTAGTTTCCAAGGTATTTGCGGAAATAAATTTATAAAATATTAATTTTTCGTTTTATGGAAATAAAACTGTATTTTGAGAGCTTTGAACGTAAACATCTCTAAGGGCTCATATTTGAACAAGTCCTTCTTTAAATAACATGCTATGATGTTTTTTTATTATTGTAGGTACTTTTAATGATATGAAAACATAATCATCGAGGAAACATAAAAACATATAATTTATTTTATATATCATTCTATCAATAACTACAGACAGGCTTGGCCAAACCTTTTCAATATATGAATAAACAGCAATTTTAGATAAATAATTGCAACGTCGGTTGTTATCTTTTTTAAAAAAGCTAATAATAATGTTTTTAACTAATATAGAAATTATCTAAAATGAAGCTAGTTAGGTATTTTTTTTTTATATAAGAAGTAATTTATTTCATTTAATGAATCAAAACAAATTATTTCGTTAAAACTAAAGTTAACTTAGCTAGTTAATCTACAGCTAATTTGTCCCCTAATCTGCAACAAGGGAACAATCACTTATGTCGAGTTTGTTGATGGAATAGATAAAGACTTTTATAAGATTAAATATTAAATTTTAATTAATTAAATCATTGTTGAAAACCATTTAGTGAAGCAATTTTTTTTTATAAATAACTAATATTTATTACTAGTGAGTGTAACTATCAACATTTTAAAAAATGGTTATTTGAACATATGCATGTGATGTAAAAGATCTTAACAGTAAAATCACATAATAATAGTTTAAAATATGTCATAAAATCTAGGTAAAAAAATAATCATAAAATATTAATATTTTTACAGTTTTGAACTGTATAGCTCTTTTTTTTTCTCAAATTTCTATTAATTTTATTGTCTCAAACAAAATCAATACCTAATATAAAAATAGGAATATGCATACATAATAAAGGAAAATATCCTTTCTTTACCTGAAGGGCGTTTTAAGGTAGGATGCGCTGTGAGCAGGGGTGCAACGCCGTCTACGTTGTAACGGGTGAGATCGGACCTCTCTACTAGGTATAGCCCTTATTTATTTTATTTTTTTTTTCGTAACCTCCTTTGTTATTAAATTTATACAATACATACATACAAATGCATAATACAAACTACAAATGTACACTAGCATACTACTACCTTGGATTGCATTGTGGCATTCTAAGTTTGTTGCAGGGTCCAGTCAAGGTAGTCAAAATCATGCGACTATCGCCAGTGGATTATTGGAACGGGGAGGGACGGTATAGCTCTTCTTGGATCTTATACTGTCTAAATTGTCTTAAATCATAAATCAATATCGTACCCATTATTTCCTATTTCTCCATCTCCCCCCCCAAAAAAAAATAATAATAAAAACATTATTACACCCCCCTTTACACAACCTCCCTTTGACAAAGAAATGTCAATTTTCAAAATTTGCTAGTTTGACTTTCAGACAACAGCCATATTCTGCGCTCTTATTTAGAGAGTTTGCCAATTTGCATCCACATGAGATATGTCCTAAAATAATATAATTCCCAAGTTTTGTTAAACTTGGAGTATCGCTATATCGTTTAATATTAATTATTATAAATATTAATAATAAATTATTATTAATAACAATTATAAATAACTAGTGAAGTATCCTCTCACCAAACCCCATTTTACAAATTATAAAACTGTTCATTTAATTGTGGTATTCATAACTCAATATATAACTGTGATTTACAGGTATTCTGTAGTTCAGATTGTATTTTTTTTTTCAATTTAGTGTAACAGTATATATTGTGCTTCATTTTCTTTTCAAAGGTTTTAAGTTATCAACTCGCCGTCTAGTTCAAAGTTTTTCTGACTGTTCAGAAGTTTTCAATTCGCTGAGAAAGTAACATAAAATATAACACGATTTCTTTGTTTTTTTGGCTTTAAGCACCATAAGTGTATTGGGTTTGATATATGGGGGTAAACTAACAAGAATGGATGGATTCTCAACATGTAATTACACGGTGATCACTAGACACTTTTTTATATAATAGAGAGATAAATTATTATTAATAGTTATAATTATGTTATAGAAAGTTATAAAGAGTCGTTATTTATAGATTACTCCATCAAACGAGGGAGCTACCTGAAGCCACAGCGAAGTACCTCAGCACCGGTCACCGCAAGCCGGCACTGGCTTCAGTTAGGGTGAGTAATCATATATTACATATCTTTAATTTATATATTGTTTTTATTAATAGTCAACAATCGAGAGAGGATTTTTAATATTTTTTAACATTTGTGGTTTGCAGAAGGTCCATGTATAGCTAGAAGATTGTTAATATTTTTGGTTTGCAGAATGTCCATGTATAGCAAGAAGATTGTTAATATTTTTTAACATTTGGTTAATATTTAATATTTAATTAATAGTTAATAATTAATATTTAATTAGTTAATATTTTTAACTAGG
>NW_027105539.1:138212-147225 GCF_000696795.3 Halyomorpha halys
TGGTTTACAGAAGGCCCATAGTCCATGTACAGAAGCTAAGCTTCGGACGATAGTATATGGATAGTAGCTTAGCATCTTTAAATACGTATAAATAAATTTTACTATCACAGAAGAATATTCTTTATATGTCATATTGTGATTTAATTTCACCAAAAAATAAAATCAAAATGTCCGATATTGAATAACTCATTAAAACTATATCAACAACAAAAAAAAATTAGGCGAAATGATTTTAAAATGGACGATGATCAACAACAAATTACATGAAACTGAGCCAAATGAGAGATTCGCCAGGTAGAAGGACCAAGACAGAATTACTTAAAGAAACTTATCTGTCTCTCACTTATCTCAAGAAGAGAAGGGATGGAAGTTAAGATAGGCGTGACTGGTAGGAGGAAGCAATCCGTCAGGATACAACAATGAATGCCACAGTAGTTGGAAAAAGACCAAGTGATAAGCAATAAACCAGATAGATTGACAGGATTAACAATGATACTGCAGAGAGCTCTGCATGCAGCAAACCGTTATCCGAGACTGGCAGAGGTAGAGAAGACTGATTCTAGCCAAAAATCTATACCTAGGCATGGTTATAGAGGCAACTGAAAAAAATGTGTGTACATACTTTTGGATTGTAATTTGTAATGAATAATTAATTAATATTGTTTAATATCAACCGCTCTTTGAGTCACTCCTTGAAATAAAAGACTTGACTCTTGTAGATAAAGAGTATGTTAGAGTTAGAGTAAAAGATTTAGGACAAGAAATGTTTCAGGTTGCTTTAGCTAAGACAAAATTCAACTTAAATTAATTAGATACAAAGCAGTATGCATTTAACAAAATACATAACACAGAAAAAATATTAAAAAACAACATTTTTATGGCTGATTTCTGAATCAGTTTTGTTAAAAACAGCATAAAAACGAATTACTAAAACGCTAATTAAATTTATGGAAATTTCATATACCGTTAAATACTATCGAGATTCTTGATCTTGCAAATTCAGGTTCAATACAGGTAAAAAAAAATTAAAAAATGCATACTCTCCCTTTTTTCATTAACTATAATAATTTATTAAATAAGATTATAATTGTAAACAAAGGATATTTTCTGGTAAAATATCTTGAAAATCCGATTTAATCACCATTAAACTGATCTTTTTTGTGATAGAAGTTGCTTATCATGCTAAACTGGTGCTTAACACTACTACTGTTATATTAAAATTGTCTTGTAAGATACTATTCAATTAAACTAAGACAGAAAACATTCAAAATCACTTACAGAAACCCAGTAGTAACTATTGTAAAAATCGTAAAATTGATATGCGCCAAATAAGAAATAATTCGAGATAATTAAATAATTAAAACAATTACATAATCATTGTTTCAGTTGTTAAAATCTATTCGTGCAATGAATATTCCAAGTAAAATATGAACGATCAAAGAGCTTGATTGAAGCCCGTTGGCTTATTTCAATTAATAAAAATATTTTTTTTACAAATTAAAGAGAGTTAAATATAATGAACGTACCTAAAGCGTTATATTTCTGAGCTTATACATTCATTTTATTCAATAGACTAATCTTGACAAATTATGCTGACATTTATGGAACAAAGTATTAATTTTATATGAAAAAATATCTACTGGAATTAGTAAGAATATTGAAGTATTGAGTTGGGTAAAATGTTTGTGATGAAATGTCAAAACAAGGTGACCTTTCGTGTCAAAGTAGGGCTCTCAGAATTAAGAGCTGTTGACATTTTGTTTGTGCTAGAGGTAAGGGATGGAATTTTTTTCGAATTGTGAACAATAACCTGTCGCGGGTGATGCAAGAATGAGTAATAAAATTTTCAATACTTGTTAAAATAACATAAGTATAAGTATGTGTGTAAAAATATATAATTATTTTTTAAAATAATGATTAGGTATATAGTAAAAATGTAGTATATATAGTAAATGTATACTAATCTCAATACTATTCATAATAATATTTAGATTTACTGAACCTAAGAACCTGTACGAAGTTTTAAAAATATATTAGGAATGTCGGTCGACCAGTTTGCTTAATATATAATAAATCTAGTACAACAGACATGCATAAATATATGTGTATGTGTATTAACCTTATTTCATTTGCAGGACTTTTTTTCCTGTAAAGTTTGTTACGATGAACATATAACATGTCTTTTATGATCACTAAATGTTTTCTAGATTTCTGAAAAGTTATCTCTAAAAAAACTTTATTAGTCTCACGTTCCCCAAAAGAATCACATCGAGAATGTTTATTAAGTACATATATATTTTTTTTTTATAGTCAAAACTGAGGTATCAAGAATCAATTTTTACATTATAAAATATATGTTTAAAACATAATAATATATAATTATAGTAAGACATAGTTAGACAGTGAATTAACTTCAAATATTATCTTTCTTTATTTACTTCCATATTTTTACTTTCTTCGTTTTGTGGCTTTCTACCTGATCCTCAATAGATAAACCACAAAAACAGAAATTGAGGTGAGATAATTGCCTTTTTTCTCCTCTTGTACTATTATGTCGGACCAACACTCTAATACTTATTCGGTGTGGAGAAGAAGGTCGGGGATGCGATTAGCAAATAAACACAAATAAACAAAAAATTATTTTTCGGGCTGACGTTTGGACTTGAATTTCAGGTCTACACCAGGGCTAAAAAAGATAACAATCATCATTCAGAGAAACATAAAAATTTTAAAAAAAATAATAAACTAAAAAAAATTGGAAATATACATAAAAATGAATTGAAAATAAAATAGTTGATTAATGTATTTCCAATTTTGTTAGTTTATTATTTCTATGAATGATAGTTGTTATATTTTTTTTGTTTCTTAGTCCAAATGAAGACCTGAAATTTAGGTCGAAACGTCTAGATGAATAAATATTTTTTTGTTTTTGTTTATTTGCTGACCGCAACCCCGACCATCTTTTCCACACATTAAGCTACCGTCAACTTCATTATAATACTTATTGAATAAAAAACAACAAAAGGCACATCAAGTGTCATCTTTTTAATGTAAATTAAAAAGAAATAATAAGCAAACAAATATGTAATAGCTTAAGAGACATTTTTAATTAGTGTCTATGATTTTCAACTGACCCTATCAGATGAGTTTTGAGGGTTTTATTGAAGTTATATTTGATAACATATTGTCGGTTGCGTTGGAGCTGATATGATTCCATGATTGCACAGCTGCTCGTGCCGTTTATCGAAGAGATAATTAAAACTTTATAGAACATGGCTTTGTCTCTCCTAATGAATTTTTGTATGTAAAGTCTCTTATAAACTTTGTTAGTACTAATTAGTTTGCCTTCATAAAGGATTGAAATTAATTTTCCTCTTTGAATAATTTTAATATTTGTTTAAGAAAGCTTTAATTAATAGGTAATATGGGACGTTTTATCGTCTATTTTCCTGTTATGGATTTCAACATTTAGTTTATCAAAATTCTGTATTAAATTCAGACATTTTAAATTAAACACACTTCAAAAACGAATTTCGTAAAATATTATAATATCCGTTGATATTTTATTCTAGCTATTGAATTTTATGAAAAATATTCCTCTATATACCGTATACAGCATGTAAGCAAACCACAATATAATATATATAAAATCCTTTAAAAAAAAAAAAAAATCCATTGACAAATAATTTTTTGAAAAATATAACCACTACGACCGTGCGGATCGGGGCGTGGTTCCCAGAACGCCCAGTTCGTAACGTCGTTGGTTCAATTCCTACCTGGAGCAGTTAATACTTATTCCTCGGAAGCCTCAAGAAATTCACAAGGAGGCCCCTCACCTCCGGACTTAAAATAGCTCCTTTTTAGAATGGATAGCTCATATATGACATTAAACAGGAAACCTTAAAATACCGAAGGTAGTAAAAGGTAAGACACAACACGAATTACTTTTCTTTTTCACAGTAATGCACTTACTAATTCACTTTTTATTTCAGTTTTAGAGGGTTCCGAAAAAAAACTCGAGAAATTAATTTTGACACTCCCACCTTGGTTAGTAAGCGGGGGTAACTCTGGTAGCCACCAAGGGTTGGCAAAAAGAACTACAAGGCCCATTTGGCGGACTATTGCCTCCGACAAATACCAATACAAAACTTCTATTTAGCAAAAATGAACTGTCATTAACGTGAAAATCTTAAACAAATAATTTCTAATCCATCTCCTAATCCTCTCCCATTCTTTTCCGATCGTGTTTCAGCAGTTTCATTTACTTTGTGAACTGACGGAATATATTTTGTTTATAATTGAATTTTATTATATACATTAGTAATAGCTGACAAATGATGTACATTAAGCGTTTAAGTAAAATAACATATTACATAAGTTCCTTATTTTGTTTTTGTTTAACTAGTGTACAAGGATTGACAATCTGTATTAAGTACTATTACTTTTAAAGTTTTACGAAATAACACCAAGCAAATAATGTATCTATTTAAATTACGATGGATTTATTCCTTCTCATACCACGAACATTAACTAGGTTCGTATGACGTATGACGTACAAAAAAACTTGGATGAAATGAACCTCAATATAAAAAATTCCTCTTTATACTGAGGTTCTGTGTATCGTCATGGCCAAAATTATGAAATTTCTACTTATGTGGATACAAGGCACATTGTGCATGCAAGCTATATAAAAAGCAGTGTTTTTCTATTTTTTTAATTCAATTTACTGGAAGTCATAAGCACTTCTGAAGACTAGCTTTCCTTGCTCTCTGGAGTTTTCTGAAATTTGTCTCAGAATCTGGATTCTGTTAATAGGGCTGGAACCTCGAAGAGACGATTCTCTACTATCTTCTCCCTCTGTTTCCTAATCCCCATTCTGACCCAGTGAAATTACCTGGGAAATCAAAAACTCTGCTCTAAATCATTATCTCATAATAATGCATCGGTGATATTGTACTCGAATAGAAAATTACTTAAGAAAGTATCAGAAATGTATTCTTCTAGATTCTATTTAAATATTAAATGTAAAAATATGGCTTGCTGTAGATAGTTATTTAGTAAGGTATTGATTGTAATCCAAGCGTATAATGAAAAATACCAATGCGGTAAATTTGAGTCGTTTATTTACCAAAAAAAAGTTTAAATAACAGGATTTAGGTTGTTTAAATCTAAATTAACCTTAAGAAAGGATTCATAGAATAAAAAATACTGTTTCTTGTTACTAAAGAGATTCTAATTTTGTTACATACATTTTAGGTTAGCTTTTCTAGCAACGTTTAGACCTGTCCATTTGCGAAATCGCTAGTAATAACGGACGAATGGCCTTTTCGATGTTTTATAAAATCAACAAGTAGTTTATATTGGTTAGCCTAGCAATCTAGGGCAGTACTTTATAGATTGGGAGAAGTGGTATGGCAAATCAGCAAGTCGATGGACAGCAGTTAGGAAGCTCGACTCGCTACATGCCATCCTACTCACGCTATATCAGACTTTACTGACCTCGCTCATGGCTTTTAACAACGGAGGTTAACTATTTTCATTAGCTATTAGTTCGGTTATTATTGTTAATTATAACTGAAATGTCCAATATTCATACTTTGTACTTATGACATGAATGATGCTTGAGGACACCGAGTCCAGATGTCCAGGGGCTTAGAAATAAATAACATGCACATTTAGATTACTTATGCCAACATATTTGTCTGTCTAAGCAGCAACAAGATTAGAATTTTTATTTGATATTCTTTGGGTCATAATACCCCATAAAGATATACCATGTATCATTTGAGTGAATTGCTAGTTGTCGAACCTTATCCAGTCCCTAACACTGAAATTTAAATGCGAATTCCAAGTTGATAATTTCTGGCGATTTTCGGGCTCCAAGCCGAATCAAAAAAGTAGACGATAAGAATTCTTCCTGACATTTCATTTGCTAATGGAATCCGTAAAAAAAAACAATCACTAGTATATGTGATGGATTTTTTCACGTTGTTTAGCTTCTTTGTTTTATATAAAAAATAAATAAATTTATTTCTTAAATTAATGATCTTCTACTGGAAGAGTTTCTAGAATTAATATGAATTTGGTGAATAACATAATCTTCCTTATTTAAATATAACATTTTATTTCATATACAACAACGACGTTTCGGGATAATCCCCAAACTTAAGGTTGCTATAAAACCAAATTCAACATAATTTAAACACATGCCTACAACATTACTACTATATCATATAATCATCAAAACTATTAATAAACTATTTGCCTGATAAAACCATTTTATATATAAAGTATAATTAACTCCTTAACCTGTCATTAATGCTAATATTGAATCATATTGTCACTTCTTGAATAAAAAAACTTTTTATAATGTTAACTATTATGCATTTTTAAGGAGAATAATTACTTTCTTGAATTTATTTAATTTATTTCAATTTTTCTGTTATAGCAAAAGAATGACTCTCTGTTAGGGTCCTTGTTAAGGTATGAATTCATTAACATGGCATCCATTTTAGCCTCATTGGTCAATCTTAACAATTATTCGTCTAATCTAAGATCTCTCGTTAAAATATTGAATAATAATATTATAAAATTGATAAAATCATCAAGAATTAAATAATAAAATGGAATTAGAGCGGAACGGTTAACTGGTTCCGTAAAAACCAGAATAAATGTCACTAATAACGTAGTTATACTTTTAAAAGTTAAATATGTCTTATATATGCTATAAAGTTCCAGTTTCGACGATTTTTTAGTTGTTTTTTATTGTAAATTTATATATTAAATAAAAGCTAATTTTTTGGATTCTACGTGCTACCAAAACACTTTATATTTTTACTGTTTCTATATAGGTAAATAGTTGTAGGAAACATCTAACCGGTCGTTATTATGACAGGAAAAATTCAGTTGTATTGAAGAGTTCTAATGTTTGTCGACTTTGATTTAAAAAAAAAAATCGGCCATGAAGCTTCCGAGGGACCCCAAAGGGACGCTCTACGTTTTTCCTTTTAATTTCAGAATTCCACGTATTTGTTTTTAAAATATAAAATTAATTAACCGGATTTAATATTTTTTTTTCTCGATCGATTACGAAGCACCATTATCGAATATAATAAACCCAAAAAGTAAAGGAAGTTTTCTTATATCATTGATTTCTAGGTTAAAATTAACTTCCTAATATAATTAGGAACTTATTAATATACTTAATATGGAATAGTCATTTCTATGTTATAACAATAGTGTATGTTTTGCAAATCATTTCAAGTCCAACTCCTTAACCGTACGGACACCACAGCTGTTAGGTTCTACGATAAAACGAAAAAAACGAAATTGATAAGGAAATCAAATGGAGGTTGTAGGCTGGAATGCTTGTTATTTTCAATTTCCAAAATGCTCGCGCCTTCTATCCAAAATCTTAAAAATTAGAATTTAGAAAAATATTATACTCCCCACTGTTCTTTATGGATGCGTGACGTGGTCTCTTAAGGATGAATTTTTCGAAAATAAAATATTATGTAAAATATTCAGACCGAAAAATGATGAATTAACGGGAGAATAAAGAAGTCTACACAACGCTGAATTAAGGGACCTACACTCGGTAAATATAATTCAAGTTATAGCATGGCAGCGTATAAGATAGGCGTGTAAGCTTCTAGGGCTTAGTAACGAGCGGATCCCTAAAATGTTAACACTGGACCGATGGGTAAGCGTCTAAGGGGTAGACCGAAGGATACATGGAAGGATTGCGTTAAAACTGATTTCGTAGAATTGGGTTTGGAGAGGCATCACTGGAAGGATGTATGCAGAGAGTGTTTGGTGGTATCGGTATCGAACCTTTGGTATCGTTAGGCCTTTGTCATTATTATTATTATTATTATTAGCAAATCATTATGTAATTTATCGAATTCCTTAGTATTTTGTATTTAACTATTGTATATTATTTTAATATAACAATTGGAACTGGATCTTTACTTCCAATAAACAAAATTAAAAGAACTTTAGAGAAAGTTTATTTATTTTTTATAAATTCGCCATTTAATCTCTGTTGGACTATCACAATGATGAGAAGACCTATCTAATATTAAAGAGCACTTGATTGTTCATGAATTTGCCGAATTTAATCAAAATCGTTCTATGCGTTTTCGGGAAAATTCCAGAAAAGCAGAAAAGTGTGAAATCGAAGCTCCAGAGAGGTACTTTCGGTAGGTCGAATTTTAGGGAAAAAATTGCTGTTACATATCACTTGCCAATACTGTAATGCATACAATTGCAATAAATATGGAATTTATATTTCGCATGGCTTTTCTTTCCCTTTTGAGGTAGGTTCTTCTCATACACGTGGGTATTTTATGATAATTTAGTTATTTGAACTCAGGGGGCCTTAAAACGACAATTTTAGTCGGATCCTTGAATTTAAAACTTAGTACGATCGTAATACCTTCCTCCTTATCCATATTCTATGTTTTAGTAAGTGAAAGTAAAAATTAACAAATATTGAACTGTAAGTGATTTCATTTAATTTAAACATTATTACCTACAATTCAGATACGTAGTGGAAGAATGTCCTTAAAATCCCCTAAAGTTTCTTACTCTTGAAATTAAGTTCGTAATCAGATTTCCTAACGAAGTATTGAGACTCATTGTTTGGTTAGGAGTCTTAGAATTAGGGCGTTCAACTTTCTTTGTCAAGTGAAAGAAGGAGACCGAAATACAATTTCTTATCGTTTTCTTAGTTGAAATTAACTTTAGCAATTAACAGGTTTCTCATCCTATAACTGGATTTATGAATGTAGTGTAGACATTTTTTTATAATTTATTTTTTCCAAAAGTACCAAATCTACCTAATTATAATCTTTCCCAGTTTTAGATTTCCACTATAATTATTTATATTGTAAACGTATTTTATAATTTTTGTCATCTCGCAATCGAAGATATGATATAAAATTTGTTAGTAATGAAGAGCAAAAGATGTTTTACTTTGTACTTATTTTTACACATCTGATTAAAAATATGT
>NW_027105539.1:147285-151425 GCF_000696795.3 Halyomorpha halys
GGAACTTTAACATATGTTAATGTCTATTTGGTTGGATATATATTGGAACCTTAATGAGAACTTTTTCGTGCAGAAATCGGCATAAGTAAGCTGTCTAATGGATCCCTAAAGTATATCTATCTAGTATATAAAAAATATTTTAGTGATCACCGTGTAATATTTTATTTTACATATTTAAAATATAGGGATAAAGACCTGAATTTTTTTTCCTGCTTACACTCTACCGAAAAAAATATACAATCTTAACTGTAGAATACATCTAAGTTACATTATTTAATATGAAAAACGATCAGTACACTTAAATGTGCTAAGTAGAGAAGATGGTCGGGGGTGCGGTCCATAAAAAAACACAAATAAATAAAAAAAATATTTAGAGAAGACCTGAAACGCAGGTCGAAACGTCGGCATAAAATAAATAAATATGGTTTTGTTTATTTATGTTGTTCTTCTTTTTGACAAACTTCTCCAAGAAAAAAAAATTTATTCGAGCCGACGTTTCGACCTGATTTTCAGGTCTTCGGGGCTAAAAAAAAATAATAAAAAAAAATCTTTAAAAAATAGATAACAAACATCATTCAGAAAAACATAAAAATTAAAAGAAATGAACAGGTATTCATCAGAGAGCTTTCGGCAGGAATTATGGCTAAACTCCCTTCTCCACTTATTAATCTACGATCAACTACACCTCATAATTGCATGAACTCTTTTGCATTGTATAGTTTATACAATGGATGTTGGTCCACCGTTAGGCATGCAGAAGGTACCCTCCTAGTTCTCTTTATGAATATTATATAGATATTGATGTGGTTATATGACATAATAATCTAAATTTTAGGCGGTTGAGGTTTTTCTATGTGGTGTAATTATTTAAAAAATGTTATACAATCAAAATTTAACATACATAGCAAACATTTTATACAATTATTTGCACATGATTTCTGAATTTATGAAATGCATTTAAAAAAAATTAGATATGACAATGAGACTAAAGTTAACTACTGATAGATTCTGACTAATTAGTAATTAATAAAAGAAAAGCTCTCATTACTTCCAATTTATTACAATGAGCCCGTTTACTATCATTAGACGAATGCAAACAAATGGTGTTGACTTATGACTCCATTAAATGGGACAATGAATAGTAGTTTAAATCCTTCTAATCTCGGTTTTAGAAACAAAGTCATTTTGTAGAAAAGTCTGCTATTATGATTTACGATAAATTTAGTAAAAACTGCTTCACTATAAATTTATTTAAACTCTTGGGAAATATCATAAAAAAAAAATAAAATAAAAAATAAATAAATAAGAAGTGTGTTTAGTTAGGGACTTGGGACTTAATGGAGATACACATTTTTCCCTTCCGAGTGTTATAAATTTCAGAAGATATTTTAGAGGAGAAAGGGTTTACTCTAAGAGACATCCCTTTTATTTTAAACATGCTACAAATTAACGAATATCAGTCAGTTATACATGCATTTTTTAAATTTTCGTTGGAAACAAAAACCACAAATATTATTCAAAAAGACAAGACGTTAAAATTTGTGTTCTGTAAAGGTAATCGTGATTTAGATGAGGTAACGAAAGTTTTTCAGTAATCTTAGTCAACCTTTCTTCTTGTTTGGAACCATACACAATTAAGTGCACAGATTCGTTTCCTCATAAGCCAATGGCCTGCCATATTCATCATACAGCTCATTTCCTTATTTTATTTTTGTTACAACTGTGAATATCGGAAATAGGTAGTTATAAAAATTGAAATAATAATTCCTCTTCAATTTTAAAAATTATTATTTATATATTCATGGCAATGAAAAAAATATTTTTTTTATTTTGTTAAAAAAGATACTAACAAACTCTTAAGTCTTAGCTTCCGATTTGCTAAATGCTCGTCTAAATGAATTCAATGAGTCTTCTTTTGACAAAGAGAATAGAATTTTGAGACCCTACCATTCCTGCGTCCAATAAAAACGGTCCCAACTTTTTCTTAAAATCTTGACTACTCCATATGGCGTCACGGATAAAATTATTTACTACGAAACTAACAGAATTTTTAATATATCACAGAGTTCTATCGCATTTTTCATTAATCAAGAATTCATGTATATATTTTTTATCAACATCTGAAAATTTTAATATCTCCTTTTATTTGTTTCCCTGAGAAATCCCCGTATTTTCCAGCTTGTTTGTCAACCCTTTAACGTTTTAGAGAGTTATCTTATACTTTCACAAAATACACTTATGAAATGCTTCTCATGCTTTATTTCTCCCCCTCATCTGTCACAGTTTTATTGATGTGAGGGAAACCTACGATATCGGTTATCAGATTTCTTTGATAGGAATATAAGTATATGTATTTAAACGTTCACGAACTGAATTCGATTTTTCCTTTGGTCTCGTACAGATCCTCCTTAAATCAGTTTATTTGTGAAATCGGTGTAAGATATTATTTCTGAAGCCTCTTCTTGTGCTGTGCCATTTTCACACGATCTCTTCACCTTTGTTCAAATCTTATTCAAATAAATTTTTTAATGAATAATCACAAGATTTACTACGAAAATGTAAAATGTGCAGCCAATAGGAGCTGGAAGAAAAAAAAACTCATTGAAACTATATTTTATCCCTCAAGTTTGGAAAACTATATCGGTATGGTTCTTCCATCTAAACATTGATATTTTGTTTTGTTTTTGTAATCACACTTTTTCACCAAGGCCTCTTGATGCTGCTAAGATATTATAATAACTGTTTATTTGGAAAGTAATCCCTCTGTAATGAGTCTAAGAACATTAAAATCTGATAAGCTGATGGCGAAATGAGAACCTTAAAAATTGTGATTTCCTGGCGAAAATTTTAAGGAAGTATTTCTATTGTGAAAACAAGAAATATGATTCTTTCGTAATATTGTCAATTATCAAGCACACTCACTCTCACTCTGAATTTAACATTTTTTTTTTCCATTTTCAATATTTTTAAGTTTTGCATTATTGCTTTATTTCACCCTAAAACAGATTTTTTGTAAAAGAATCATATTGACATTATTTCTCAAACATGGGATATAGAAATGAGTTTCGATATGTTTTATTTTTATTTTCTAGGACTCATTTGGTGAAACGGCTGTGCGTGTTTCTGGCTGGATTTTCAATGCCAAATTATCAATAAAGGTTTGATCAAAATTGGTGAGAACACCGCCCCTCCCTGTATGTGTTAGAATCGATTTTTTATTGATTACATTTTTAAAAGTGCCGTATTTCATAAAAAGACCCGTAAGTATCAATAGGTAGTTTCTCAAAAAACATATAAGAGACATTCTCCTAAAAATGTTAAACGCTGTCCAAACGGTACTACCACTTTCCATAAATAGGGTCGTATTCAAAAGAAATATCTCGATCGACTCTCAATTTTTCCTATATTGCTCATACATACATTTTCATGCTTAACAATTTGGGCGAAAAAAAAAAATTGTTTTAGAGATTGAAACTTCATTTCCTAACATAGTCTTTCCCAAACCTTCCTTAGTTGGCAGGTTTCTATTATTAAATTATTAAAAGCTAATTATAAATTCAAAACTTATAGTAACATTTAATTAACTGTTCAAGATCAAAAAAATAACCCCTTTTTATTTCCTAATGAGCAGAAAAAATTTGGAGCTGAATAAACCTGTGTCCGTTGTTCAGCGTCATTCGTTCACCTCATCTGATTTATCTCATTTTTCAGAAGTTGAGCTATTCCTTGCTCGATTATCTTTTATCTTCGATTATCTTTAAGTCAATTGCAGGCTACTCTGATAGGTTATAGATTATAAAACTCACCATAATTATGCATTTGAGTATTACTTTTCGATAGAGATTACAATTTCACTCCAAATGACCCTTCCTCCTAATGTCATTCATCCCTCATAAATAATGAACATCATCCACCAATTACCTTCTAAAAAAGCTCCTGGCCACGATCTTATCACAGCACACATTCGACATATTTCCTTTTAATTCGCTCTTCCCTCTCTAATAGAACCTTTAAAGTGAATCATAACCTAGCCTATTCATCTCTCTTTCCTCAGTCCGCCGGTGTTCCTCAAGGTATTATCTTAGGTCCCATTCTTTATACGGTTTATACAGCTGACATCCCAACTAACCCTAACACAGT
>NW_027105539.1:152152-163047 GCF_000696795.3 Halyomorpha halys
CATATAAGACAAGTAATACGTTCGCAAGATGTGCCAAAAGGTTTACTATCAACTCCTCTCCTGCCCCCTCTGAATTTCTCGTGCTACTTTCGGAATTGCCTCCCCAATTACTGATACCTGATCCTTGACGACTGACAACCAACCTTTCAGAGGACATTTCACTCGAGTTACCTGCGAAACACCTGTACAATCAATATGGTTGGAGATAGTGCCACGGACAGCCACACGGTGCCGCCACCTCCGGACGCGACGGTAAACAAGCCAGTCTGCAACGTGCCTACACTAGCATCTCACCGCCTTCCGTCACCAACTTGAGGTACGATCGCACGGCATATCTGTAGCCTATACTATCTCATATGGGGTATATGTTTACCCTCAGGGCGCCTAAAAATTTTGAAATTAAAAAAAAAAAATCTGAAAATCCTGCCAGTTAATTATGAATTCAATCCTTAAATACAAATTTAGTTTACAAATATAAATAAGCAGATATACAAACACTAACCTAGCCTAAACTTACATTGAATACATATTCAGATTCACTTAGGTGTCGTTTGATAGGTAAATTGTGAATATTAGAAATGATGGTTTTAATAATTCATAGGTGGATTTAATATATTTTCTGATATATTTGAATAATAAAAAATATTGAACAGATCGACCAATATCTATGTGAGTACGAGTGAACAAATAGTGCATTCATACATCGAACAAACAGAAGTTTGTTATATGTATATGAAACTTTTAAATATACTATATGTATACACACTTGTAATAAATAAAATACGAGATTTGCGAGGCATAATTAACAATTAATTATCCAAAACTTTGTTAAATATGCATTGAAATCATAAATAGTACATTTTTTATTATACAATCTAAAAAGAAATCCTCTAATCTTAATAAAATGTTAGTAACTATTTTTTTGAAGTTGACTAGTTTGTATGTCTTGAATATACAACATTGAATATTATTATCAATAAATATTTACATGTCGGAAGTATGTAATTGGACTAAATTCTATTGTGAAAACAAAAAATATGAATCTTTCGTAATATTGTTAATTATCAAAATTTACGTAATCAAGTTTTTTCTATTATTGAAATGATTTTATTTTTCATGGATTAGTTCTTAATAATAGAAATAATTTTTCAATTACAGATAGATTTATAATAATTAACAATGCATTTTTTTAGAATTATCTTTCAAAGGAAAGTCAAAGTCTAACTTTTTTTTTTACCTAACGAAGTCCAAATCAAAACAATTATTCATTAAAAGGCTACTTAAAAACATGCCGCAGCGAAAAACAGTTTTTAAATTTTCCGCAACAGGGCAAAACATAATATTCATTCTATGATTAATTTTAAACATTAGTTGTTCTGGTTAAGTTTATAGTAGAGCTGCAACCATTAATTAGTTATAAAGGAAAAAGCATATCTTTTAAAAGAAAGATTTATCCCATAAATAGGTAAATAATTATATAAAATTGGATCACGTCACCAAAAAAAAAGAAGAAATATAAAGCAACTAGTTAATCTAAAAAAATATATATTTTTCATTTAAGTGATAATAATCACAAATTCAATATTATTTTTCATAGTCAATTTATTTCAATTCAGTAGTAAAAATTATTATTTTTTTAAACTAATGAAAATCCAGTCAAAATAACCGTTTAACGTTGCAAGTTTTATTTACATTATAATATTTATGAATTAAAATAATTAGACAAACAAATATTTTTTTATCTAATTTCACTGATCGATTTGGCTATAATTATTAAACGAAACTTTAATGAATATATTATAATACTACCTAAATTGAATTGTTTGTAATCGTAGCTTTTGTGAATTCAATAGAATTAATAATTGACACAAAACCTCTTTTACGAGTAAGTTCTAGAAGTATCAGAAAGTTTAAAACAATTTTCAGAAAAGGATTTTCTACTTTCCTGTTTTCCATTTCATGAAAAGAATTATGTATTCAGTAGCGGTTTGAAATGTTGTTTATAAACATAAAGTGTTTTTACATCTTGTGTTTCATTAGTATGTACTGAACATCAGAAGTTCGGTAAATATATTTCTTGGTATGTTTAAATCTAATATTCAT
This sequence comes from Halyomorpha halys, assembly GCF_000696795.3. Classification (NCBI taxonomy): domain Eukaryota; kingdom Metazoa; phylum Arthropoda; class Insecta; order Hemiptera; family Pentatomidae; genus Halyomorpha; species Halyomorpha halys. The sequence goes on from NW_027105539.1 coordinate 154,256, forward strand.
TTCAGTTAATGTTTCAGTGTCCGTATTCATGTATTCATCTTGGCCACATTTGTCCCTATTTTTTTTTAAACCAGCTAATTATCAATTATTGAAAATATGAAACTATAAATACCATAAAGAAATGGGTGAATTTTCAAAATTCAGAAATCGCCTTTATGTTCAACTCAAAAGAATTGTAAACAAAATCAAGCGGGAGCCAACACGCGTCCTAGATACTGATTGGTTGAATGAATACTGATTCAGTTGACTGAAAATCCTGATTTCTGTAAATTCTTTTTCACACGTTTCAAAATCTTATTTTCGTTATAAAAATAGTTACCGATTTGTTCTTTGTACGGTTAAAGTTAACAAAGATTATTCAAATAATTTCTTTAAAATAAAATCGACTGAGAACTTATTTTGGTTATAATTATACCTTTTAATAGAAAATAATAAATATGAAAAAAAATTGGCCAAACACTCATTAATTCTTTGTTAATTTTAGAAACATAGTTTCTGTTTAAATTAAATTAATTAAATAGATTTTCGGCTCATTTATTAACTATCTAATTTCTATTGGTAAATTATTATAAATAATAATTTCAAGTCACAACAAAAATAGAAGTTGGATGTCATTTAAGGGAATTAACTTGTTATTTTCCTTCAACCAAATCCTCTTGATCAGACTTTAACTTCCCACTTACGACTGCATGTGCACTAGCATTTCGAATTCGAATTTATTTCCTTCTTATTGACTATTGATTCGGGATCAATTCTAGAATTTACAAGTTAATTTTATTTTAATACTATTTCAGTTAATTAGTCATGCTCTTAGCGAATACCTCGATGGTTTATATTATTATCAAAATGAAAGACATACGAGTTTATTGTTTATAATTTACTTAGAAATATTTATTGAGAGTATCATAGAATTAAATTACCTCCACTTTGATACTAGTTTGTTGACTACCTTAAATATACATGTCAAATTAAAAAAAAAATATGCATAATTCTATTTATTTCCTTCCTTAAAGAATATATAAATATTAGTTATTGAAAAAATAGCATTTTATTTTACATGAATGTTCTGCATCTGTTAATATAATATCATTTTAAAAAAAATATATTCAGACAGGCCTAGAGTGATTTTTGTTTACTATTAAGAAATATTTTTTGTTCAGTTAAACACAACAATAGATTTTCATTAAAATGAATGTCATTTAAGTTTTAGTACTTAATAATAATTTACTATTTCAATATATATCCACATTTTTTTTTTATCATCATATTTAGTTTTTAAATTGTAGAAAGATGAAGTACGGAAACGATTTCTCACTACAAATGTATGCAATTTCTCACTATAAATATTTTTTATGAGAATGTGCCATCGGTTTGTAAATTATTTGTAAAAATGCGCATATAATTGTAAATATTTTATAAGCATTTAAATGATTAAACGTGCTAGCTCTTTGGAAATGATCTGAACTTATTATTAAAATTAAAGCAACTAAATATTCTTAAAAAAAAATAACTATAAAAAAAAAAATTCAAATGTTTTTTTGTTTGAAAGTGAAAAAATAAATAACTCAGTTCATTAAAATAAAGTAACTCCAAGCCTTCACGTTTTTACATTACCAATTTATTTTGTAATAGTCAAAGTAAACATAAAATTAGAATTACTCTATAATTCAGATATATGCCACTCACTGTTTTTCATTGTCTGTCATATTGTTCAATTCATAGCTTAAACATTTTTTCAGTTTTTTAAAAACTACTTGTATATCTTATATTATACATATCTTCTTGCCTATTTGATATTATATTTCATCATCACTGTTTTCAATCTAATACCATCTAATTCCACGATTATCAATCAATTTATTTTTTTACTATTGAATTATCAGTTATCAATTTTTTATCATTTATGATTCAATTCAATATTTTGTATAATTCCAAATTTGTTTGTATAGTATTCCTTTTCAATTTTATGTTTCTCTAAATGTTGTTGTTATCTCCTTTGTTCTATAGTCCTGATGAAGACCTGAAACTCAGGTCGAAACGTCGGCATAAAATAAATAAATATGGTTTTGTTTATTTATGTTGTTCTTTGCTGACCGCACCCCCCGAAAAACTTCTTCAATCAAGAATTTTTTTTATATTTGAAATTTCAAAGTTTAGTATTTTTTCTAACAGTTATTAAGCCAATACATTCTAACAATCTTTTATATAAATCAAAGCGATCTGATATCTCTATAAAGTGGGTACCTATTCCTCCAATAAGTTGAGGTTTAAATCTCATGAATATGAGGTGGATGGGCAATAGTGAACCAGAGTTGGCCAACTTAAGTGATCATGTTGGCCAATTTGGAAATGCATCATAACTCCGTGGGCCGCATATAAAATTATACACGCCATATAAGATTTAGACCCACGATAGACATTTTTAGGAGTGAAAAATTGAAACATAATGAGTTATTATCATTTACACAATGTGTCGTTAATCTCATAAATAAAATCAAAGTTAATTTTTTATCATAATTTTGACAGTTAGTTTTTTAATATAGGGATGCATAATTAATATATGTTTTTAATCTTTAATACTTTGACTATTACAAAATAAATTGGTTTTGTAAAAACGTGAAGGCTTGGAGTTACTTTATTTTAATGAACTAAGAAATTAATTTTATTTTACTAAAATTATTACTAACTAAAATTTATTTTTTCACTTCCAAACAAAACAACATTTGAATTTTTTTTTATAGTTCTTTTTTTTAGAATATTTAGTAGCTTAAACATTTTTTCAGTTTTTTATACACTGCTTGCATATCTTATATTATACAATCTTCTTACCTACTTGATATTATATTTCATCTTTTACTGTTTTCAATCTTTTAGCAAAAAATTAATTCAAATGATTCTGTTCTTTTGTTTTTAGAAAAAAGAGTAATAACATTACTAATCCCTAAAAATCATATTAAGATATCTTAGTACTAAAAAATATGATTTAAATTGTGAAAGGCTAGTTGAAATAAATTAAAAACTAATGAAATTTATGAAAATCTACCTAATTAAGAGAGTTAGGAATTCTCACCTCCCTTTTTAAAGGTTAAGAGATGAAAATCGACATGGAGTATTCGAAAATAAAGTTTTGCACCGAATATTCGGACTATGTAAATTTTAAACGGCGAATATAGGCGATTTCACAACGTTGAATAGTTAGAACTGCACCTAGTACATTTCATTCAAAGTACAAAAATAGTTAGATAAATCCCTAAAACGTAGCTGGGAAGATAACATTAAAGCTGATCTTGCAGATCTGAGTCTTGAAGGGCGGAGGACTTTCGTAGACAGATATTAGTTTTGTAGACATTGGGCCCTCGTATTTACTTGTATTTATTATTTATAAGTAAATTAAAATGATCGATCGATTATTTTACAATCGATCTGAATAATTGGAGAACTTAGAAAAAATACAATATCATTAAAATGGATCTTTAAATACAATTATCAAAATGCTATATTAAAAATGTTTCCCATATTTTAGTAATTATATGAGTTGATTAAACTTGAAATGTAAAGCGTGGGTAGGAAGGGATTTAAATTTTGAAGTAGTTTTGGTTTTTGAGGTGAGGAGGACCACTTGTGCTCAACCACTCACATCCCCTAACGCCATTAAACACTTAGTCTTCTCTCCCAGCAATCTCACTTCTTGATGCCATCTGACATTCTTGTCTTCCTCGGGAATATTATCGCAACACTATGAATAAATTCATCGAATTTTTAGGAAAATGGATTCTGAAAGATTCCCCCTTCCAGATTGATAATATTGGACTTGGATTTCTCTTGTTCAATTTATTCTTAAAGTAAACGAAAATTAAAACAATTTTGTGTTAGCCACTCCTTTTCATAAATGTAAATATATACACAATACGTGATTACGTTGTACGGTTTAAAACACTTCTAAAAGTAAATTCATAAAATATTTTAAAAAACTATTTTAAATAAGTACATATTTTGATCGAGTCTGCTATACAAGATCCGTAAATCCCTACCCTCAACATACTTCCTCCTAGACGTTCTGATCTCTCCGATAGATTATTTAAAGTAAATCACAACAGCGCTTATTCATCCCTCTTTCCTCATTCTGCTGGTGTACATCAGGGTCGTATCCTTAACCCTATCCTTTATACTGTTTTTACCACCACGTACGCCGATGACACATTTTTATATTCAGTGAATAACGATCCTTATATTATATTCCAAAACCTCCTATCCCACATCACAACCCTTGAAAAATGTTATCAAAACTGGAGGATTAACATAAATATCAATCAATCAGACTAACTCTTCACCGTAAACCCTTGACTTCTAAGCACACAGTGTCCTTTAATAATACTTTACTTATTCCTCTGGAACAGATCCGTTAAGTAAGACTACATGAGGACTTGTGATCCTCATACAAGACTAAAGAGACAGGAAGCTGCTCGTCGATTCCGACTGTTACAACACTTCTCGACAAACGGTTTAAACTTCCAACTAATTAAAAAATACTTATTTATATGACTATAATAAGGCCTATCTGGACTTACGCCTGAGTTCCTCTCAGATTCAATCTTAACAATTCAAAATCCTTCATTAATTCCTTATGCTCCTTACTTCCAATCCATTACAAAAGACTGATCTACATGACTATTATAAGGCCTATTTGGACATACGGAGTTGAACTATGGGGCTCCAGTAAACCATCTAACTCCTCTTGAATCCAATCCTTACAGTCCAAAATCCTTCGTAAAATCCTTAAAGCTCCTTACTTTGTCACAAATCAAATCATTCATCTCGACCTCAATATTCCATATGTTGCCGATTTCGCCTGAACTAGATACAAATTCTTCCATGATAAACTTCCTAACCATTCAAAGCCACTGGTTTCTAACCTGGATTACCTGATAATCCTTCTAGGCGTCTGAAAAGATGATAGCCACCAGATCTGCTATAGAAATGTTATTGGAGTTCTACCAATGGGTAGATTCTCAAGATGTCTGCATCATGACTTACGTCAAATATACTTGCTGTATATCTTTTTAAGAAATTTGTAAATATCAGTAAATAAATTTAAAAAAAATAAAATTACACATCAAATATAAATAAACGTACAGCTTTCAAATATTCTGTATAGATAGTATTCATATAAAGATCCTTAAAGGTGGATTTTGATCTAGGAGGATATATTACGCTCAAAAATACCAATGCGAAATTTCTGATCAATGCAAGAGAGTAACATACTTCAACAAACTTACGTTTTTTAAAATTATCAAGATATCAGTTAAGATAATTGTCTTATTAATAGATATCAGTTATTTAAATAACTCATTTGATATAAAATATTTATAATGATACAAATGCACTTATAGAAGTCGAAGAATCCTCAAACAAAAAATAGTAATCAATAAGTTTTATATTTCTTGTCTATAACAACAATATTAGCAATATTAATATTAACAATTACAATACTACAATATTACTATTAACAACAATGTTAATATTAACAACAGAGCTAAATTAACTTTTCGTTTCATTTATAGCCGAAAAGATAATGAATTTCCAATCTGTAAACGGATTTTTCGTTCGGAATCCCATTATGTTTATATTAATTGGTTCATTAATTTTTTTAAAAATTATTTGGATATTTAAAAAAATATCTTTTAAATAAGTAATTCAAACTAAAAAAATATCTTTGTTAATTTCTGTAAATTATAAAAAAAAAAATCAGGCTATAGCCACTTGAACACAACCAAATAAATCAAGCCTGAGCAAAAAGATTCATTTTTGGTAGCATAGGATGATCGTTAAGCGAATCGTAACTCACCCGGAGCTAACATAAATGTTCCTTGAAAACTTCAAAGCAATCAAAAATAAAAATATTTGTAGTTACTATCTCCATTCCGATTTAACTGTAATTTTCACAGATGCTGGCTGCTTCTTGGTTGCTTTATAATCCTAAACCTTATTCAGACGAAATAAAGTTCTTTAATAAAATTAAAATTATACTACATTCGTAAACGTATGTATGAAAATTTTCTATATCTTATCACATTTTGATTGAACTTAAAAATATCTGGCATAACTTTCCTGCTCCATTTAAAACTCCATACAAGTCATTAATTTTCTTCCACTGTTGAATAAAAAAAAAAAAGAAAGAGAAATAAATAAAAAAGCAACCAAAATTTAACAAAAAAAGCTTCTATGAAGTGGGTTCCTTGTACTTCAATGGGTTTCGGGAAAAAATATGATGGGCAAATCATGACCAGATTACCTTCTACCAACATTGGGCAGGAAACAGATTTTCGAACCAAACTTATCACATATTTTTTGCCGATAAAAGACATGATTTGGGTTTATAATTTGATAAAGTTAATTGTATTAAAATAAAACATCTTGAATAGTTCTAGACTGGGTAGATTATTTTTTAATCAAATAGCTCTACAGTAGTCCTGACTATCTGTGAAACGCAGGTAATATCGATTAGAATCATTCATTACACATGACATCATATATAACTAATAGTTATCCAAGTTTCAACATCCTACTCGTATTAAATATAAAAAGAAAATGCTCGGTATCGAACCGATTTATGAGATTTAATTTTTTTAAATCAATATAAATAAAAATATTATTTGATTCATTAACATATATGTACTTTAGAAATAAAGGAATTATTTGTTATCTTTATTACACATTTCTGTGTGACTACTTTTTTTTACCCAGAGGCGTCAGTCATTATAAGAGGTAATTTTTTTTTTTTTTAAATAGATGTGATGTACGAAAAATGAACTTTGTTACTTTTCTAATAAACTTGTTTCGTAAAAATTCGAAAATTTGATTGAATTCATATCGATCTATTTTCAGTAGATAAAAATTTTATGATTCAATACAAAGATATTCTTTCTTCATTCTTGTTAATAGAATTTTCTGACCAATTGAATAATTTAACAGCATCTGTTATTTATGACTGGCAGGATCAGATTAAGGATTTAATATCAGTAACCCTGAGGTATGGTATGAGATATTGTAAGTTAGTCTAGGATAGTACAGGCTACACGCTGTGCATTTGTAAATAAATATATTTATATAATACATTGTATTTTATTAGAAAAAATCTCAGATTAGAATTTGTTTTAACAGTTTTTAAAATGTTCTTATGTCCCTGATAAAAAATCAGGGCAACACACACTTTTTTTTCCAGAGGTTCCGTAATTCAATTAATTTCATTTTAACGGAAAGAGAGTTTGTGTTTTTAGAATTATTTTCATTCATTATGTTTCTCTGTGCATGTTTTAATTAAAATATTAAAAATTTAATATTTTTTCGTTTTTAATGATGAGCATTCAGTGTGTTTCAAAATATACTCAAAAGTATAAATGATAATCCAGTTTGTGAAAAAACAAATATTTTTACCGTTTAAATTCATTAATTAAATTTAAATAATTTTAATTTTTTTAAAATTTTGTTCCTTCTTTTAATGTTCTTTAACATGTTCATGTTTATTATTAGTAGCAGTCAATTGTTAAATGAAAAAATACTTTATTTATACAATATAAATAAATTTTCAGAATTAATGGAAATAAAATTGTAGTAAAACAAAATTTGTGAAATAGTACAAAATATATTGATAAAAACGTTTTGGTTATCCATTTTAAGATTTTTATTTTATTTTATACATTTTAATGCATTAATTTATGCAAATTTGTAATGCATAATAATTAAAAACAAATGCTGGCCCATTTATTTATGCTATGTTAATTTGTTTCCACATTTATATCTAATTTTTAATTATAGGATTGGAAGGTTAACCACAAAATAAATCTGTAAAGGAGATTTATAATTGTTTTATATTGAAAATTACATTATAAAAATTATGTAAGGTAAAATTGATAATTACGAAGAAATTAAACATGTAATTTTCAACTTCATTTTTTCCATAAATTTTTAACACTGTTGTGGTTAAGTGAAAATCTTTCTAGCCTTAATATTTTCTCATTAGAAGATTTATGAGTTATCATAACTTTTAACGAGTTAATTAGGTGTTTTGTGAAGGTAGGTTTTAATTCTTATGTTTTAGGTTCGCATTCTATCATTATGATCTGTAAAGATCTCTCATTTTACTGATAAAGTATTTTATACTTCTTATGAATTTGTTTCATCACTTGTGTATCATTACCAGCAATCAGATACTGAAAACATAAAATTAAAAACTGAATTCTAACTATTCTCGAGTATTTTTACAAAATGATCTTTTCCTTATGGCCTCTTTTTCTCGAGATAATCCAACTTGTTTTGAAGGTGACGGGAAAGGACATTCAGCCACTTTTTTCTTTGAACCTTTCCTCCAGGGCAGAAGGAATATGTATGCTGTTTGTATATAAAAATATGTTATCTACTTTAGGTCATTGCCAGGAGAAGTGGAGAACCTTTCATGTTTCCAAAGCAACATTCTATTCCATTTAGAACCTTGTTTTTTATTACATATATTAGAGTGTATGATTAATATTATACTGCTTCTGCAGTAGTTTATACTTTTTTTTTTTCTGACCTCCTTGAAAAATAAACATAAACAAATTAAATATATACAATAAAAATGGATGTATATATGCAGGCAAATATTGATCTTGGTTTGCCAGAGTGGCATTATAAGATAAGTTGCCGGGTCCGCTGAAGGCATGTCATCAATGATGGCATGAGTCTGCCGTAAGCGTACTAGGAATAGGGAGGGGCTATTCCGGCTGGCGTTAATGAAGTGATGACCTCAGGCTGAA
>NW_027105539.1:163157-174965 GCF_000696795.3 Halyomorpha halys
GCCGGTCAAGAGTCACGCCGAGGTAGAGGATGGTGTTTGAGATATTCCGACCCTCGCCATCCACGACAAACCGCTGGGATAGTCTGCTCTTCTTGCCCTTCTGAAAGGACATGACGATGGCATCCGTCTTAGCTGGGTTAACTCTGATGCCATCCTTCTTAAGAGCAGCTACGATGGTGGCAGAGGCGGCTTGTGGGTGGTGGAGGGCCAGTTCAGCTCTCATGCTGGAGGCGTAGACTCCTATATCGTCTGCATAGGCTGCTACCATTGCATGCCGATGTTTGATGGTGACCACTGGCGCTGTGAAGACTACTAATAATAGAGGTCCAAGCACAGACCCTTGAGGCACTCCGCAGGTGGTGGGGGCTGGGAGCGACAAATCTCCACCAACCCTGGCCAAAAATGATCTATCGCTGAGGTAGTTCTCGACCAATCGGCACAGGGCGGCCGGAAACCTGAACTCCTCCAGCCGGCGAAGTATCAGCGGGTGGGATACGCTCTCAAAGGCCTGGCTACAGTCCAACGAGATGAAGGCAGTTGCGTAGTTGTTCTCCATTCGCTCGATGGTGTGAGCCTGCAACTTCACCAAATGATGATCACACGAGACACCTCTTTGGAAGCCGGTTTATTATTATTATTAAGACGGTAGTATATACACCATTAATAGCGCGGATAAGTTCTTTTCATGATCTTTGTTATAGCGAGAATCTACATTATTTGTTTTTAAATTGAATTTGCTACATTTGGATGCAATACTATATTTTATGCACGTAGAATGATAGGCTTGTGGCCGATGGAATTTCAACTATCGTGGTTCTTTTTTACTTACTATAATTATTTTATTATAAACTATAATTTACGACATTTTATAATTTCATTTTTATTTGGTATTTCACTCTAAGGTTCTAAAGCCTAATTTTGACGCCTGTATATTATTCTAAAGGGATCAATCCCAGAATAAAAAAAGATTATTATTATTGTTATTATTATTATAAATTTTATAAACGAAAGTCCGAATAGGTTTAATTTAGTAAAAGATTTATTTAAGTTCCAATTAAATTTCTACCAGAGCGGTGATTTGGGACGTTTGTGTAGTATCGACTATAATTGTCTTAGAGAAATATTTAGTCTCACTTAGGTCAGTATTTTTTGGTTGAGGTGTTGTTGAGTGAATTATAAAGCAGGGCTTAAATTTCAGTTACCTTTCCCAAAGCTTAATTGTGTTTGTTTATGGCGCGACAGACCGTGGAGGTCTAAGGCCTCTTGACGTGGTTTTCATGGGGTGGGTCCGTCACTCCCACGTCTATTTTGCGAGTGCCATCCATTGGCTGACGGACTTCACAAATACCCGGGGGAGGGGGAGGCTATGAGTGAGTATTGTATGCTGGTGCCGTCACCCCCCATATTAAACACTAATTCTGTAAAAGAATTACTTGTGAAAAATTCTTTCTAGTGTATGTGGCAGGGATCATAGTGCTAGAATGAAACCTTGGAGAACTCCAGTTCGAATTGGTCTTGATTTTCGCATCCTACATGTTTTTGTTAACGATTCTCTTGTTCTTACTTTTGAAAAGACGTTCTGTCATTCACATGCACTTTATCGCTCGTTTGTTTAGTGACATAATGAGATAGGCCGTGGAGGAGTTGGAATAATATTGATTGAACCAGCAGAGAGCTAGACCAAGAAAGCAGTTGATAAAAATCCCAAATAAATTTATAATAACTAAATAATAAATATAAAAAGTCGTATAGAGTAGTATTGGTGCATATTTCTGGGAAACGAATAGCATGATATGTCTCTTCAACAATGCCTATTAATATGAACCATTTCTCTTCAGCACATTGATCATCAACTTACATTTGCAATGAGAAATTTTACTTTTAAATTTTATACTCTGGTTAATTGTCTCTATTGAGTTAACATTACATTAATATGTAGTAAAGCTTCTCCAGGTAATTTAACCTTCCAATGAAATATTAATTATGAATAATTTCTAGCAAGTATACCTGCGAATATTTACCACAGAACTGATTTACCTAAGGGTGATTTATTTATTACATCATATTATATTATTATTACAGTTCTACTAATTTACATATGATTAGTGACTTAACGATATTTAATTTTGTTTATATGTGTTTAATTTCCCCTCAAGACCTTAATATTAACTTTCAACGGAGTCTAAGTAGACCAAGAAGAAAATCTTTCTCATGTTATCGGTGCTTCAGATGTATACATTATTGTACATCCGAGGCAGGCATTCTCTTTGAATGGGTACACAATAATCCACTTATCAGATTGTCCAGAAGGTGGTCGATATTCTGCCCCACTTGGCCCATACATAGCCATTTTATTTCTAGGGATCACATAAATCCTTTAAGAATGTTCAAAGCTAAAGAAGTTTCAGCATTGATATAACTGAAAAATCTTCTTTTCAAAAACCTCAGTGGGTTATTGGGAATAGATTGGGATGAAATGTTACGAACATGTGGCATTGTGAGGGCAAGAAGTTTGAAATTAAAAAGAAGCATGTCTTTTTAGAGTCAAATCTGCAAAAAATTACATATTGGCGTCTTTATAAAAAAAAAAATCAATGCATCACATTTACTGTATGGTTTATTCATATTTACTTTTGCAATTTCACTAGAAATTACCATAAGAAATATATTTTAATCGAATCATATATAGTTATAATAAGGAAAGGCTTTGGTATCCCCTAGTTATTATGCCGGCACTTCCATCACTTTCTACGCACCAACTTACAGATTACCATACTAAACTAATATTTGAAAGATTAGCCATAACGCAATCTTCCTACATACGCTTCGGCCACTCTTACCCTCCTCCCTGTCGGACGTTCACTATTCAGCTCAGAGCTGGTCAAATGTTTAAGGTTTCGTTCGCTAACATAGGAAAATCGGAAAAGAAAGAAACCTCCAAGACATTCTCCTTAATCATTCGGTTACACGAGAAATGATCCCATACTCTCACTATCATTGGTACTAGGATCCGTACGGCAATTAAATTATAATAGAAAATATAACTATAAAACACAAATTTTGAAAATTAATTACGTAAAATAATGTTTTAAATTATTACATTATGTTTATCATTTGAAAAAAAAAAATCAACCGGAATAGGATCCGGAAAATAAAATAGATCTAAATATCTATATTTGTTCGTTTCAATTATTAACAAGAATAAAGTCATCAAAAATTTTAATTAATACATTACAAATTTAATGAATGTAGGTTTAGATTCATGAACTTGACTGCCTCGCGGTCTCTTAAAACTGCGACCTAGATTGCCTAACATTTGTTTTATGTGTTCTCTTATAAACAAATGCTATTTCTAAATTAAGGAGAGTTTTATAACCCTTAGTGTATAGTTACTCTGTTAGAAACATTTGGTGAGTTTATTACCTCTCCTCTGAAGCTAAATCTAAACGATAAATACTCGGTTAACCCATATATTTTAATGCCTATAAATTAAAAATAAGCATAAAAATAGAATTAGAGTGCTATCAATGGGTAGCTACTCTACATACCTGTATCACATCATTATGATATTACATCAAATTTACTGAATGTATTATTATGTACAGTTGTAAATTTCAAGATATATAAAATAAAATAAAATAAATGTAATTCTTTTTGTGTTAATGGAAAGAGTGCATTGTTTTAAACATATCCATATTAATGTTCCAAAGATAATATAAATAGTATTAGAATTGTAATGAGTTGTGTATGAATATATAGAAATAAATAGTTTTTAGATCAAGAAAGTAGTATCACCATTATCTGGCTATTTTTGATTGACTTTTTTCCTCGATTTCGTAGGGAAAAATTCAGCTGTAGCACATTCTAACATCTCTTATTTCTAAACAAGAACACCCCCCCAGTTAATTTTGACTCCTATATAAAAAAAACAAAACAATTAGTATATGTAAAATAAATGTATTCTATCATTCTAATTTTGTTTTGTATCATAGCTATATGTATATACATATCACAGGTAAGTCACTGTCAGTATACAAAATAATGGTAGCACAATTTAGTCCCATACTGTAACAACACTTATCTAAACGAATTATAATAATAATTAAATATTAGCGAACCTGAAGGTTCGATGCCGATACTGACATTCGTTCTCTATTTACATCTGTCCATTGACGCCCTTCCAAACCTACCTCTTGGACTTTTACCTGTCGGTTCGGTGTTTATTAATATTTTAGGGATCTGTTCCTTACTAAGTACTACGACCTTACACGCCCATCTTGTACGCCGCAATCCTATAATCTTATAGGATCGCCGCTTAATCAGACAGCCTAGGACTTCCAAGGAATTTCCACCGACCATCCTCACATTTGCCACCCATGGTACGGTACCTTACGCGGCAATGAGCCCGCGCGATGTGGATAACTAATAACTTTAACAATCATTACGCTAATAATCCTTCCCAAAGGTTGAAACAGTTTTGTTTCAGAGACCTTTTGTGAATTACTGCTGAAGTCCTGGAAATGACCAGCCTATCCACTAGTCGTGAGTTTATGCAGCTCAGGTGCTCTTATTCTGTCTCAATGTGCCTTCAATACCAGTGACACGGTAGGGAGTAAAGCGCTGGGATATCTTGGAACCTTGCTTTGCCTTTCACGAGGGTGGCAAAGCTTGGTTCGGGTTTTCTAAGGCTGAATGTAAATACTGTATATAGGTGAGAACTTGTATTTATTTTATTTTTTGCTTAAATTTAGTTATTTTTATGTAGTATAAAAATTATTTTGTTACTATTTAATTAGCTTCATCTTATTATATTGATTTATATTTTCGTTACATATATCATGTTGGATATATTATCATTCTAAATTTATTTTATTTCACATTTTATTTTAATTTTTTTTATTTTAGGAGCGCTATTGTTATCATTTATTTTATTTTTTTTAATTCTCGGTCTTATTTTTTATCTATGTATGGAATAAATAAGCACTTTGAACACTACTACTCATAGGCAATAATAGTGGTAGATTGTATTATCACTCTTACATAAAAAAATCTTTAATTGCTACCTGAGAGCATTTATTTGCTGAATTCCATGCTAGCCTATTTCGTCCTACGTGGCACTATTTCACCTCATCAATCGGCATTGTTTGTATTTTAATCGTTTCTAACTCATTGGTGGGCTGAATTCATTTTTATCATAAACTTAGTCAGTTTCATATTCACGGAAATATTTTGATTTACATTGGAAACCATTCCAAATATTTAACCAGTTGAATAAATTTAAATTGATCTAGATTTCTTATAATTTTGTTATTATCAAAGATAATTTAATTTATTGAAAAGAATACTTATATATGTTTCTCACCGTGCTTGGCTTAATGTTTGAAAAAATAAACCAGAAAGATGTGATATAATGCCCTTGGTTTGGAAATGGGCAGAAGGTCATTAGGAAATGCACTAACCGCTGGAAGACCAATGGGGTTACCCTGGACCAGGAAGTACGTCAGTGCCCTAAGCCCCTCCTATAACAATCAACTTTTATAGCTTATCAGCTTTCTCGCTTCCGCTTTGCTGGACCTAAAGTCTTTGCCCATCTTCGAACTTCATGGACAATACGTTCTCTCATATAGTGACGAAAAATAGTTCTTTCTGACATTATTTAAGGTCCTCCAAAAAACAAAGTAAATACGAAAACTATTTTTTGTTTTCCGTAATTTAATCACTATTACTAAAATGGCTCATAACTTTTTAAAAATAAAACCTCTAAGACAAAATAAAAATATGATTTAATTTCGTTATACAGTATTTACATAATAACGCTATAAATAAACATTTGATTCAATTTTTAGAATTACTAAACTTTACTTAAAGTTGAAGAAATTTTTTTTAAACTTACGATACTCATAATCAGTAAGTGGATTATTAAATGATATTTAAGTAATAAAATATTAAAAAGTGCAGAAAGAAATTAATTTTTGATTTACTAAGGCTACTTAAAATTAAGTGATGCAATACTTCCTCTTAGTAAATATTTTGGATTTTCTTTTTAGGAAGATAGATTATATTTTTTTTTTTCAAATTGTTGAGGTGATAAAACTTCCAAAATGTATATAATCTATTCTATATTATTCATTGTACAACGTTTCGGGACAATTGTCTCATACTTATGCACCTTTATTATCCACATGTTTGTCATATTTTCAATTTCTATATTGAAATCATGTCATCTATATAATCATAGTTTAAAATTGTTTTACGCTACCTTGTACTTTTTTGAAAGTTGTTATACCGCAACAATTAAAAAAAAGTATATGTTTCAATTAAGAGTATAAAGTAGTGAAACTGAAAGTTGTCATAAGAACTCTAATTATTTATTTATAAATTCTTTTTATTTATACGTTTTTCGTTATTCTCCATTACCATCCATGACTTTATATGTTAGATATTGATTTTTCTTAATTTGTTTCACTATCTGACCACATGACCACACTTTTATATTTTTAAAAATTATTTTATCCTGCTTAGTATCTTATTTATCATAACCTTAGGGCAAGATTAAAGATTTAATAAATTAATCTTTCTAAAATCAGTGCTATTCTATTTGTACTCGTGTGTCATTCTTTTATACCTTTACTCTTATTTTTGGGAATTTTTTTTTCAACCTAGAAAAATATTTCTCCTTTTTTAAGTTGTTATATTGCTCTATAGTTTATATTTATAAATTTTAATTACTAATAGCCATGATGGATATTTAATTTTTCCAAATAAAAAGAAAATTATAATTTTAGAGAAAATCATTTAATAATTTGGCATTGAAGCCATATCAGACGATTCTGATGAGAATACAGACTAAGCTGGTATTTAAGAACGTTTAATTCTCCACTAATGTAATGAGATCAATTAAAATCATTGAAAACATATTCGAGATCATAGTGAAGAATTTCTGGTATTAAGTGCTACTTAAGTGAAATTGATTTTCGTGAAACAGAGGAGGTAATACCCCAAGATCAGATAGGTTATTTTAGTTTCAACAACGTTTCGTTTTATAACTAGACTGACCTCATGTACACATACACAGACCATTCTGCGAAACCTGGTTGTTTGAACGTATATGAAGCTGTTCGTGTTCGCAATACTCTTTCTAGAAACGAGTACTACACAAATAGTAAGAGAAAATAAAAAAAATGAACAATTAAATCAGTTACAACAATAGAAATATCACTTACTTAATTGAACATTTTAGGCTGAAAACAATAAACATTAAAAAAATTCAAAGTTAATTAGAATTAAATTGAAATCCTAAATTTTTATAGTTATATACTAAATATTTTAAAAATTGGGAATCTGAAATACAATTGTTTGCAAATGAAAATCTCTGTAGAAAAATAATGGAATGCTATTAAAGTTTTAGTCGGCTATAAAATATCTTTAATTAAGTGATTCATGATAAAACAGAATAGTTATATAATTGTAATGAAGTTGAGTGTTTTTCCTCATTATAATTTTTTATCATTTCTATTTTCATTCCATAAAACTTTTAAAAGTTTCAGTTGAAAAATAAGATTTGAATATATTTCTCGGAAAAGGTCATTTCATCTTATTTCATATAAATTGTAAAGGTCGCTTGTTGGACATAGTTATAAAAACTGTTCTTGACTTCACTTGGTTCCTTTGAATGAATATTTTAGTTAAAAATAAAATTTAAAAACGTTATTAAAACTAACGGTAAAGTACATAATGACTAAATTGTTTTTGAAAAACGGTATATATCTTGTTTAGGAGTCACAGAAGTAAGGCTGACATATTTACAGTATTACTGTCAAATAAATCAATGTAAAATCAACATTTAATAAAGAAAGAAATGAAGTGAAAAATTAATATGACAAATTTTTAATTTAAGAAAAATCTTGAAAAAGTGGGAATTTTCAGAAGATATTAAATATTTTAATACAATTTACGGATAGTTGAAACTATAAAACTTTAAATAATTTCTTATTACCACACCTTTATTATTATTTTCCTATAGAAAAACTTATGTAATACTCCATATTAAGTCAAAAGTACAAAATGAATTTTATTAAGACTTTTTTTGTACTTATAAGAGTTTTAAGTGACTTTAAGTTAAAGTATAATTATAATTTAGCTTGAAGAAAAAATTAAAAATACTTGAAGAATTAGGCTTTTGTAATTTTTCGTTTAAAAATTTAATTTAACAAAAAAAAATTATTTTAGCAAAAAAATCTAGCTCGAGCACACACTAAACAACTATTGCTGATATTAAGAAGTGAAAAATATCTGTGACAGTTGAACAGATATAAAAGAAACATAAAGGAGAACTAGCTTGTTTGTTTTCGAAGCTCTGCACCACAAGTATTACCGAATCTACATCTTACAAACTGGTTCAACAGCTGCATAATTTTTACAGAACCCATATAATCTCCTTAAAATGTATACAGAAGCGAGGAATGTTTTAAAATATAGTCTGTTTACTGACATACACTGGATGAAAACCAACCAACCGAGTGGGAAACTAATTTCCAGGAACATTTTCCTGTGTTCCTGATCTATATTTGTGTACTCTGTTTTGCGCAGATCTAACTGAATCTTTAATTTGTAAATATCGATGAGAAATATTTTATCTTTTTATTCTTACAATTTTGTCTATCACTTTTAACCCGTCATCGGTCGCTGGACAATCGCTAGATCAATTTTAACTCGGTTAGCCGAGCGTGACACATTTTCTCTCATTGTTATTTAGAGCTCTTTAACGTTTTTTTAATATAAATTTTTTATTTAGATTAGGTTTATTTCCAAAAAAAAAGTATTAATAAAATTTATTTTGATCAAGAGCAAACTAGTTTTAAAAATCAAACATAATTATAAAATAGTAATAAACATAATATAATATTTTGAAACAGACAAAGTTATAAAAAGAATCGAAATACATATATATATTATATTATAAGAACATAACACTAATCTTTAAAAAAAATGCTCAGTCTGAAAAAATCTCTAATAAAATCTGCATAACTACTGCAAGTGAACACCGTATGACTAGGGTATATCGGTCTTTTACACTGGTGGGATTTTTTTTGTTTAGAATGCCTGGATATAATTTAGAAAAAACATTTCTATTTTTTACTAAATAATTCAAAAATACTATCCAAATTATAGTCTCAAATCAACATTATGCAGAGATATTAAGTAAGATTAACTTATAAATAATATAGGATAATTTATAATTAGCCTTGATAGGAATTTTACTAATGTAATAAAGAGAAAATAGTGACAAAAATGTAATTATGATAAATAATTTTTTAAATGCTTGAACTGAGTAAAGGTAGGTTACAAGTGAGGTTGTAATAAAAGTGTATAAAGAGTGGTAAAAGAGAAATAATTTGACTGTGATTTTTAATGTATTTTTGACATATTAGGTAATTAAACAAATGTGAGATATACTGATTAACAAAAAATAAGTTTACCTAATGGTTTTAATGTTGTTCATAGATATAAATGTTTAGACCTGGGCAGAATAGCCTGTATGGAGTTTTTTTTTAAATGGTTAAATGATATGTCTCATAGTAAATTAAGGTAAAGTAAATTATAAATAATAATGTTAAATAATTGAATTGATTGTAGGATCATACAAATAATGGAAGCTTTTTGTAATAGATTGTCCCTGAAGATGGCCGAATTGGCCGAAACGTTGGACGTGTAAATGAAATAAATGTTTTGAGACTATAATTTGGATAGTATTTTTGAATTATTTAGTAAAAAATTGCCAGTCTCAAGAAAGAAATTTAAAGATTATAAATAAACATTTCTATTGATTAAATACACTTGGTGCACGTGAGAAAAATCCTGAAAATTTTGAATATTTTTATAGCAGTCTCAGTCGCGCGTGAGATTATGTCTCACTAGAAGGGAATGTTGTCAGGGAAAGAGAGCTAGACGCTCACCCAGAGCTGCTAGAGAAGTGGAGAAAGCGAGGTATAGAAGAGACTTTGAACTACAGATTCCAGGAAAATGGGAACCACTCTCTCCTTCTAGCAGCTTCCAGACCCGAAAAACAAAAAAAGTGAGAGAAATTCTCATGCAGCGACCAATGACGGGTTAAACTATTAATTATTGAAAAGCAATAAATAAAAAATTACTGGTTTGCTAGAAGTCAAATAAAAATAAACCAAACAAAAATTTCATTTTTGCCTTCGTCGGAGCTGAAACAAAATATTAAGGCCATTCCCTCTTTGTATGTTTACTATATTATATTGTATGTTACTAGTTTGTATGTTTTATTTATGTCAATAATATTAATATATCTTTCAATATATTTAGAAAACGAAATTTACTACTACATTATAATTCGACTAATTTTTTCTATATTGTTTGTAAGTAAGTTTAATAATAATAATTAATGTACCGTAACATCTTGAAAAATTATTAGAAAGCTTGTAAAATACATTTATTTAATAAATTTATGGGATAAAGATGTTCGAAAGGTGCAGTAAGCAAATTAACACAAATAAACGAAAAATTATTAATTCGTCCCGACGTTTCGACCTGAATTTCAGGTCTACATTAGGGCCAAATAACCAAAAGAGATGGTTATTAATCAATTTTTTTTTCAATTCATTTTTATGTTTATTTTCAAATTTATTATTTATTTTAATTTTCATGGCTCTCAATTCATGGAGTTGTTATCTCTTTTTGTTTTTTAGCCCTGATGAAGACTTGAAATTCTGGTCAAAACTTAGGCACGAATAAATAATTTTTTGTTAAGACACAAATAAGCAGTACTAATTAAATTTAGGAGAATAGAATAGAGTTTTATGGCAGTTTTTGAATAAAGATAAATTTAAATATTTTATATGGATATCTTGTAACATCAACGTAACGTGAGATGTTCCACTATTCAAGCTAAGCAGCTTAGTAGCTACCAGCTTAAGTACCTGATATTATTTATTATAGCTTGAATTATTTTTTTTTAATTTATGTTACTATAGATTGGAATATTTTTTTATATGTACGTTACTGTAGATTGAAGTGATTTTTATTTTCATATTTTTTTTTTTAAATTAAAGTCGCGAGGTTATAGGAAAATATATACATAGAAAAAATAAATATGTTCATAAATTACTTTCGAAAAAATAAATTTTTTAATTCTTACATTGTTCAAATATAAAATTTATGAGAATTATAATTTAATATAGTAATTGTTTACCATCTTCATTAAAATAATCAAGCATTAAATATTTCAGGTATTTATTCCATGAATTTTCTTTTATTAGTACGGAAATTATGAATCAATTAGTCTATTAAAAGTGATGTGTATTTGGCTGCATTAATATATTATTCGGTTTTTCTTGAATTAAAAATATTAAATTTAGATTTATATTAATTTACTTTAATGAGTCCTGGAAAAGTTTCGATTTTATTGCGTATTCATCTCAATAACGTGTAGTTAGAATTGCTAAACTTAAGGAATGGGATGTTCGAGACAGCACAAAACTTCAGTAATTGGAACAAGTTTAAAACTGCAAGCCTTGTTATAGGATTTTGTTTTGGACTTCTTATCCTAGACATTCATCTTTGAATACTTGTTTTACACAATGTAAGTACATATGTAGTTTTCCATTTCAAACTCAATGTAAATTTGGATTTTCAGAAGTTTCTAAGCTAAAAAAATAAGATACTGGGAATTCCACGGTTTGCCATTTGATACAGCATTAAAATATTGTAGAATGCTACTGGCATTTTTGAAAGATAGTAGTAGTTATTAATTTTGTAACAGATAAAGGTTTTATATATTTA
>NW_027105539.1:175194-179451 GCF_000696795.3 Halyomorpha halys
ATAATTTACAATTTTATATTACAAAATATATAATAAAAAAACACCTGTCACCCAGCTGCACCACAACCAGGCTTCAGACTAATTGTATATTCATAGGAGTACTAAAAGAATAAAATAAATAGTAAATAAAACAAAAATCATTTTCTAAAAACCCATCGTTTTCGTAATTTAACATTTAATTTTATTTTATTTTTGCATGTTTAATAGTTGCTAGTGACTAATAATTAAAGAGGTCAATAAAAAAAAGTAGTTAAGAAAGTTTTAACTATTTTTTTTTTACGTATTTTTTACTTTAATAACTTTTAAAAAAATATATTTTACTTGTCAACCCATTGAATCATATGATTTTGTTTGTCTATGTCCTGACCGGAATATTTGAAAAAATGTATTTTTTTAGAATAGTTGTATATATTTTTTAGCATATACTTCACTGCTCATAATCGTAATGCCCATAACAAAAATTTATTTTTTACAGATCTGATTCAATACACAATTATTTGAGATAATTAATAGAGACACACAGCTCAATCCGTTTCTAGAGTAAATGCTTGTAATTTTCATAGGTTTCAGTAAATGTAAAAAAAACAGAGATTGGTCTATTTTCTATTAATTGATTTCATACAGAGTAAGTTTTTATTTCTTATGCAAAAATTATGTAAAATGATCCATTCACATAAAAAAATTCTTACCAATTTTTATATTTCAAGGAATTACTCATATACAAAAACTTGATGAGTCCCATCACCTCTAAAGTTCACTTTGTATAATTTATAATTGCATACGAGGAAGTATGAACAAACATCCTAGCTATTTCCATTATATCTCAAAATGAAATATGTATGTTAAAGCTTATTAAATTAATATTTGTAATCATTAATTTCCACACAGCAATATATAAACAAAAAGAAAATATTCAACATTGTTTAACAAACAAGATGAGTTAGTTTAACCAAATGTGTTAAACTAACTAATCTAGATTGTTTGAGGTGGAGCTAATCATTGAATAAATTATGTATTCATCAGTTAAATGTATTCAGTGGTAATGGCTTTACGGAAGCGGACCGATATATTTTATTTTTTCACCTGTAACATTAATTATAATGTTTCTCAAATGAGAAGCATTATAATTAATGTTAAAGCTTTAAATATTGAACTGTTTTATTTAGAGGAAATATGGAAATGATAAAATTTAAAATTATTATTTGTAATAAATTAACAAATTGAAAATACGTTTCACAATTGATGTGACTCAAGACTATACCAAGTGTAACTATATTAAAGTTTAAATAAGAGATGGAGGATTATTAAATTTAGATAATTAATAATCTCATCTATAAAACCTATTTATAGTTACTACAGGTTATCACCCTATTCGAACCATGGTGCAGGATCAAGTTTTCATTTCGTGGAACCACCGAAGAACTAGAAGTGGACCCCCTAAGCCGGACTCGAACTGGCACCGCTGCAGTCTCGAGCCAATAAAAGTTGACGCTTTAACTCGCTCGGCTATGAACGGCCTAAAATAATTGATTTGTATGATTGAGACATCTTATTTATTAATTATTAGTACATCTTTTTCTTTTTATAAACGTACTTCATTTCCTTTCTACATCTCTTCTTTAAGAGTGTTTATTCTTTGAAGTTTTTTTTTATCTATTTAATGTAATTTACAACTGTACAAATAATAAATACAATAAGAAAATATGTTGTATGTTTCATCTACACTTGAAAATCTTGGGAAGGAACCAACCATTGGTGGTACTTCAAGCATTAATTTAAATTAGAAGGTCCCGTGTCCATCTTCTTTTAAGACGCCTAGGGGATTATCAGAGATTGTTAAGGATGAGAGATTAAGAATTAATGGGTTAGGATGGGTAATGAGTTTGGAATGAAAAGACGCATATCTGTTTTGGGTCAAATCTGCAACAAATTCTTTGCGGATGAGTTTATTTGTAACATAGCATGGAGCATCAAGGATTTTACGTAGAATTTTGGGTTGTAAGGATAGGATGCGGGAGGAATTTGATGGTTAGGTAGAGCCCCAGACCTCAATTCCGTATGTCCAAATTCGTCTGATTATCGTAGCGTATACTAATTTTTTTGTAGTGAATGGGAAGTTTCTAGCGTTCGTCAAGTAGGTGTTGTAGCAATCGGAATCTACGAGCATTTTCTGGTCGTTTCAGTCTTGTACGTGGATTCCAAGTAAGTCACTTGTCAAGATAGAGTCCTAAATATCGAATCTGTCCAACAGGCGTTAGTGGAGAATTTAGAAAGAATACTGTAGAACAGGAGGGTAGAGGTTTACGACGGAGAGTAAAGGTGATCTAGTGGGATTTGTCAGGATTTATTTTGATTCTCCAGTTTTGACACCATTCTTCAATGGACCTTATGTGTGTCTGTAGGGTTTGTGATGCAAGAGTAGGGTCGTTGTTTACAGACAGTATACATGTGTCATCAGCATATGTTGTTAGGACTGTGTTAGGGTGGATTGGCATGTCAGCTGTATAAACCGTATCAAGAATGGGACCTAAGATACTACCTTGAGGAACACTGGCTGACTGAGAAAAGAGAGATGAGCAGGCGAAGTTATGATTTACTTTAAATGTTCTATCAGAGAGGTAGGAGCGAATTAAAAGAAAATATGTAGGGGGTAGGAATTGACGAAGTTTATAGAGCAGACCTGGATGTCAGACTCGATTCTTTGAAGTTAAACTTCTTATGAATACTTACTGTCAGGAACATCTGGACTAACATGCAGACGATGTAACGTACCTTTAACTGTTTTAACTGTTAACGTACCATTAAATTTTAACAGTAACTGTTAACGCACCATTAACTGTTGATACATACTGACGATTAAACGATAATAGCCCTCATGTTCCGGAAATGTTTAATTACCTTCAGAAAACAAATATGTACAAACACATATAAATAGTTTAATTTTTTATTTTTGTTTTCATTACGTATATTCATTTCACTTACCGTTATCTTAATATTGTGTTCCTGTTATCTCTCAATTCTATTTTATTTATCAACTATTGCTATTAAATCAGTTTAAATAATCTAGTACAGACATGATGATATTAGGAATGTTTCCGAGAGTTCAGTCATTATGCATAAGCAAACATCACCTTCGCTGTGGATTGCCTCATAAAACTTGTTTATATTTTAATTTAATTTATTTTTCCTATTATATGAACGAATTGATTTTGAGACAAACTTATCTTTTAATTTATTTTGTTTTGTCGCTAGATAGAAATTTCAGAAAATATTTTAATCGAGACTACTGAAATGAAAAAAAAAAGGGTTATTATTCGAATTTAGTTAATATTTAGTGTTAACATGCAACAATTATTATTATTTTTTTTACACTACAAACACTGATGAAATTTAAATGTAAGCATCAACCGAAGCGACCCTGCATAATAGGATGGTCCTCATTCCGGACATATTAAACGGACGGAATGTTTCATACCACATAATTGGTTGCAAGAACTTCTTTCTTGTTTTCGTTTATTCATAACACAAGTTTAATCTTGATTAAAAATATAAATAAAAAAGAAGTTTTTATGGGATGTTTATGCAAATAAATTGCATGGACTAAACATATTATCGTTACGAAATATTCATAGTGGATAAAACATGTATCTTTTTCGATGAAGACCATTGTAATGGATACAATGGCAATGAGGACAAAAATAGGACCTCTCAAAATTGTGAATGAATTTCGGTTCAATA
Source organism: Halyomorpha halys (assembly GCF_000696795.3). Lineage (NCBI taxonomy): Eukaryota > Metazoa > Arthropoda > Insecta > Hemiptera > Pentatomidae > Halyomorpha > Halyomorpha halys. The sequence goes on from NW_027105539.1 coordinate 178,933, forward strand.
ATATTTAAGATAAGACCGATTATTCCTGACTCTGTTGCAAATATTCGAATACTTGCTTAAAATTCTCACCTGCTCATCAACTGGCTTCAATATAAAAAAAAGGAAAAAAAAATTTCTGCCTTTTTTTCAGACCTTTTCAGAGGTTTAGAGGAAAATCCAGGCAGTTGCGCTCCATCTTTCAACATGTGTAGGTATAAATATTGGCCAAGATTAGAGTTCTCTAATTAAATACAACATAATACACTTTACCATGTATTTATTCTTAGGGGACATATGCCCCGGAATAAAATTATTTTTTTCATTCATTCATTCAATACAATGAATGAATAAGAAATGATATTGGTTTTTAAAGGTTTAATAAAGGTGTTTTATTGAATATGTGACTGTTGAGAAATCGGGCCCTTGCTTCGGTAAAAATCAATTTAAACTGGGTTTAAATTGAATTAATTTAGTTAAATCTGCTAAAATTGATTTAAACCCTTGATTGGGTAAAAATCAGATGGTTGAGTGTGATCCTGA
>NW_027105539.1:179501-186720 GCF_000696795.3 Halyomorpha halys
CCTCTGTTCCGGGTAACCTACGGCAACCGAAAGGTTGAATCGGAAAAGCTGCATAGGGTGCATAGTAGCGCCCCATGTGGCCAACAGCCAAATCTCACCTCCTCCAGCGCTCTCGGTGGCAAGAGTAGCAACCCAGATAAGTGTGATATAGCCATCTTGTCTCAACCAGAGAAACGTCCATCCTTTATTTTTGTTCAGTGATCAGCAATATCTTCCATGAGTGAGTAGAGTTACTTCAGTGGTTCCCAGCAGGAGGGGGGAGGAGAGGCTTGGAGATGCGGGGGAAGAAGGAAGAAAGAAGTAAGTCCACATAGCAATAGTTAATATCCACATCATCATCAACCACCTCAATGTTACCATCTACAATTTCCATAGCCTAGTCATACAAAATTCTACTAACAATCTAATAATAATGTTTTCTTTCGGCCACCCACTACACCATTTGTAACATAAAACAATAGAATTTTATTTTTCATTTAATCATGTTCATTTTCAATTATACAGTCCACTCCAACCCAACCAGCCAACCAAAAGTGAAGTGTGTCTTACAATGCGGTTGAAGGCATACTTCATACAACCTCTTTGCACAACTGTTGGTCTAGTAACAGTACTTCGTTACAAAGTACTCCACCTCTACCTTTTTGTTATAGTTTTTATGTATTTATTGTTTCTACTGTACCAGAAATTATTGATATGCAATTGTAATATCAGTTGTAATTAAGAGCGGCCACACTGTATTATATAACATTATAATTGTACTAAAGGGACCTAATCCCAGAATAATAAACTATTATTTTCATTTTTTATTTCATCCCTCACCCTTCATTTTTTAAAAATTATATAATTATTAATAATAATACTATCGTACGAATAATTTTAATTAAGTTTAAGTCAGATGCAACAATAAAAGTTTTGTTTTTTAATACCAAAATTATAATGTTGCTTGGAAAACGCCTTGGACATTAAATTGTCGCTTCCTGGGCCCTGTTTCATAATGAAAGCTAATAGTATTGGTTCAAAATACAAGTATAGAAACACCACGTTGTTTATAAGACTAATACTTATTTTCTTATATAATAGGAACGACTATTAGTGATATTATAGGAGTCAAAAAGTACTAAAGTACAAGTTACTATTGTAAAATCCAGGGTAATTGTATTAAGTTAAATCGACAAGACTAATAGTATTAGTTTGTACTTTATTATAAAACATGGCCCTGGAGGAACGTCACATACAGTAAAAGAATGCAGACTGTAGTATCGGTTATTTCATATCATGATTTAAATGTGGTTACATACTTTATTTCTTTATCTTGGGGAATTAATCCTTGGTTTCTTCATTACAATGGTTTGAGTACACGATAGTATAACTATGTACTTTGTCTTATTACTCAGTAATGAAATAATAAAACGTTTACTGCCACAAGATATTTATGTTATGTTCCACTAAAGTAGAAAATTACATCCAATCTTATCTTTAATGCTTTGTTTCCAATACTAGTAGTAGTGTACCCTTTTCTGCAAGCAGTTTTATATTTTTTATGCTTCGATATTACCCGTGAATTGGTTATAAAAGTTTAAGTTTTGAATTTATTTCAAATTTGATTTAAGGTTATTGAGAGAATATAATCTAATTATGTCATTGATAGAGCAGAAATAATTGATGTTGATATTCATTAGATTTGCTATAGCTTAAAATATTACAACACTCTATTCAGGATAACTCGGAAAATTTTATACAGTGATTTATAGAATGTATTTTATTAAACTTTTACCTGAAGCAGTCTCGAGAGTTTTTTTTTTTTTTTAATTTGAAGCATTTTAGTCTTGAATTTAAATATCATAATATGTTGGTTACCCATATTTTTACAATTTCCATTAACATTACATATTACATATAACAGTAAAAAGCTTATTGTATTACTATAGTAAGTAGGTTACAAAATAAAGTAAGATGTGAAATTTATTAATTTAAATTTAAATTTTAAAATATATTCTAGAAAAACTCTGTAGATCACTGTACAAATTGTTATAAGTCATAAGCCATTATATTGGAACACTAAATAACTAGTATGTACTTTAGGTTACAAAATATATATAAATTTTCTACTCTATCAAGATGTATTTAATAAAATATTTTAAAGTTGATCAAAAGCACAACGATTGGAGAAATATGACGAATTAATTTTGTTTTATTATAATAAAAGTTTAGCGAAGCCGAGGGTTAGATGCCGATACTACCAATCGTTCTCTACATACATCTTTCCAGTGACGCACCTCAAACCATAATTTCCTCAATCAGTTTTAACGTAATCCTCCCATCTACGTTTCGGTCTACCCCTCGGACGTTTACCCGTTAGCATAGTGTTTAGAATATTAATTACATTTATTTTATTGATCTTTGCTTATTGAACTCTGAATTTATAGGTGCACTGAATTAATTTACCTGCCAAGAAAACTAATTTTGTTGAATTTTGGGTTACAAAAATTAGGGTATCTTCACTGTTTTGATATATTGTATCGGTTAGTTAAAAAAATTAACTTTTCTAATTCATCTAATTACCATTGGACTAACACCATTTTTATGAAAACCCTTAAGTTTTTGACATTTCTTTTTTTTTTTTACAAATACTTCCAAAAGTATCTGCCAGGCAGTAAGCCTTTTTTTTTTTTAGTTATTTCGGTTAGTTAATTTTCTAGATAGGTACGAAACTTGGAGCTGTAGTTGTTCCCGAGGTATTTTTAAGCAATTAAAATATTTACTATAAAAAAGTTCAAATTAAAAGGTGATTATTTTTCGGTAGTTACTATATAGTTAATAGTATAACAAAGCTTGACACAAAAAAATTGTAGTAAAGCCCTACATACGACTTAGTGAACGTTTATAAAAGCAAAATTGTTCTAATTAAGTTAGAATTATATATATATTAAAAAAAAAAAATAAGTCTGTGCCGCTACAACCCATTAAGTGTTAGGGGTGCAGCACTTTGTGAGGAAGTACTGTTACTATACCAACCGTTGTGCAAACAGGTGATTTGGTCAGAATTACGCTCGACCAACAGATTTTTATTAATTTAAAGTTCCCACTTAATGAGGCTAGGAGGATCTCGGATGTCTCCTGAACCCATAGGAATTACTCACGGCTACATTGAAACAGAAAATAATCTGCCACAGCCGGATTTAAACCCGGGCCCTTGAGTTTGTAGCCCAGTACCTTACCAAAGAGCTACTCACTCCCATTATATGCATATGATACATTTTCAGTGATTATGAACAAATACATAATTTATAATATATGTGTATTCCGGAGGACTCCCAAACCCAAATTTTCTAAATAATTTAAATTACTGAAAAAAAAGAAATGTTATTACATATCTATTGTCAGACCGATACTATTACAGGTAGTCGGAAAATATACGGAAAAGTTCGATTTTTTTTATTTTGTTATTTTCAAGATGAGGGTACGTTGTCAGAGAAAATTCAGAAAAACTGTATTTAATTGTTCCGAAAACTGTACACTCAATTGTAAAAATTGACTCATCTCATGGAACAAAGCGGACTAAACGGCATGTGTGAAACGAATTTGCACCCAGTAGCATATATTTCTTGGCTTTAGTATACTAACATGGATATGTAATAAGATAATAAATTTAATTATATATCCCTATGATTTATCATGTACCATTACAGTTTATCCGTGTTAATTAATTGTTGTCATGTAAATGGAAATTGAATTAATTAAACTTGAAAAATTCGTTCATTTCCTACCCTTCTTAATGTATAATTGAATTTATTTGTAACGCTTCTACTTAGAAATAAAAAAAAAAAATGAATCAATAGTACTTTTGGCGATCTTTGGGCCCGCTTGCACTGCCTTCCGCTTCAATTTTTTTCTTCCATCAAACCAGGGACTTTGTTCGACGGCATTTGTTTCTTTAGCCTTTGCTTGCTGGCTTGTATTGAGCAGAAGCTTTTGAAAACTTTTTACCATCAATTCTCACAACCAGGTCACAGCAGCGCTCACTCGGCAATCATTCAATAGTCTCCCTTAATCATCTTAAATACTTTCTTTTTTCTCCATTCTGAACAACTTATTACTACCTTTTTTTAAAATCTGTATCTATCGGAAATATTTTATATTTATTTATTATTTTTTAAAAATGTATTAACTGTAGAGATTGTAGATTTTTAACTTTTGTTTTTTTAATATTCATTTATTGCTATTTACAACTGTACATTATAATACATTTAGTAAATCTGATCTAAGTTAAATTGGAGTGTTACAGGCGTGTAGAGAAACTACCCAGTAGTAGAACTCTAAAACCAGTTTACAATATGGTCACGAGGCCATCTTCTTTTCAGGCGCCTCGGAGGAATGCCAGGAATGGAAGAGGAAGCAAGGTTAGAAACGAGTGGGTTTGGGTGGTTAGGGAGTTTATTATGGAAGGAATAATATCGGGTTCGGGCTAGATCTGTTACATAAGGAACATTTAGGTCTTTATGGATGGTTTTATTAGTAACAAAAAAGGAGCATTGAGGATTTTACGAAGGATTTTGGATTGTAAGGATTGGATACGAGAGGAATTCGAAGGTTTAGTGGAGCCCCAAATCTCAACTCCGTATGTCCAGATTGGTCTTATTACAGTCATGTAGATCAGTCTTTTGTAATGTGTTGGAAGTTTAGACCGTTTGTCTAGTAAGTGATGTAATAGTCTAAATCGATGTGCAGTTTCCTGTCTTTTCAGTCTGGTGTGAGGATTCGAGGTTAATCGCTTGTCCAAATGTAATCCAAGGTAGCGAGTCTGTTCGACAGGAGATTTTTAACTTAACCAGAAAATCAGTCACTTGTTATTTATTAAACTAATCAATGTTCGACTTAAGCGAGTGGGCCATAATCAAAGTGAAAATAAATTGTATTAATTGTAAATTGAGGAGTGCGTATGAACAAAGTAAATTGGTAGAAGTAAAGTTTCAAATTACACTGTAAAATTAATTTAAAAAAATGATAATTAATAACAAATTGAGATAATACAGGTAATAAAGATAAAGTTAATAATGGAGGTAAACAATGATATAGTGAATGAAACTAAAATAATGTGTAAATCAAAATAGAAGATTCTTTAACAATACTTTGAAAATATGAATCAATAAAAAAAAAAAGAAAATGATTAAATAAATAGGTGAAGAATGACATAAAAGAAACATATAGCTGGATTTTGTCTGAAATAAAAAAGCGAGAGTTAGTGGATTTTCAATCCATTCAAACTGTCAATAAAAGAAAGAACCAAGTGATATCTACGTAGGAGACGTTCTGTCAAAGGTACGTTACGGTGTATAATAAATGGGAAACATACTGATAATAATATTTTTGAAAGGATCACAATTATATAAGTTATTTCTAGCTAGCATCATGACATATTTTATTTTACATATGATTACCACGCAATATTGCATTTTACACATGATTAAGATGCAATATTTTATTTTACATATCATTACCATGCGGTATTTTATTTTGCATATGATTCCTGATTAATATTTTATGTTACAAATGATTGCGGTGTAATATTTTATTTTAGATATAAGGTTGAATAAACGGGGTTTGGTCTGCTGAGAGGTAGATAGTAGATATTCTCCTTGTAATTAACAAAAATTAGCTCATTGAATAAGAAATTAAATGATTTTGACCGAATGAAATGTTCATAATAATTTATCTAATATTTTCTACTATATTTTATCTATTTGTTGTTGAGGTTTCTAATAAATAGGTTTAGGTATTTTAAATAATGGAAATCAATATGCTGAATATTGACTTAGGCTTTTTTGGTAATTTTTCGAAATTTCAATTACTCATATAGGTAATATAGATAAACGGAACAAAAATATGAAGTATTAAATTTTATATTTATTGTGAAACAATAATTTTAAATGTTTAACTTTCTCAGTTTTTATTTATTTTTTAGAGGAACATTACTTAAATATTTAGTCTAATATATATAGATCTTCATAGTTGAACTGCCTTTAACAAGAGCGTGCGTGCCATTGCTTAAGTTGGCTCTGAGCTAAGGGTGTTTGGTTAAGTGTTTAGCCTGCTAACTCACCAGTCGGTGGTTGAGTTAACTAAGGGGGTTTGCTCATATCTTTTTTGGACCTACAATGTTTTTTATATCGAATACAATTTTTACCTTAAATATTTAAAGATATTTAATATTGTTTAGTTATATTAGATAAATTGTAGAAAGATACAAAAATAGTAGAAAACAATGTTTGAGTAACCAATGTTTCTCCTCACTATATAGAGCTTTATTAGGGGTAAATGAGATCAATATATAAACATTTTAACCCTTATCAATCGCTAGCTTTTTATGTTTGATTTTCACTAGGTTTTAACTGGTTCCGGTAAACATGTAAACAAATTTAAGTATAGCAAGAATGAAATTTTTGTTAGAAATTATTCATTTTAAACTTAAATGAGATTCAAATAATTATATAATTATAAGTGGCAGTGATATATAAGTGGAAATGTCAATACCTCTGTTACGGATACTTCACTAATAGGTAGTGTTGCTATTTCTCTTTACAAAAACATACCTGCTCAGCGCTTTGAAAATACCCGTCACTTTACCCCTTCATAGACAATTGTTATAACTGTAACTGGATGATTGTTGCAGTTATGCAACAATGTTACTGTCACACTAGTCATGTATGTAGTCAACACATGCTACTGTCACACTAGTTCTGGCGTGATAGTTGATAGTACAAATAATGCCAGTGAAGTAACTGTCACGTTAACTATCAACTATCGTACACTTTTCGTTTTTGTAGAAAATGTGTTATCCACCACCATAGTGTCAATTTTATAGTTACATTAATGACAGCAATTATTGTCACGACAGTAAAACTGTAGTGCTGCACTTGGTCTGGTGTAAGTAGTGTCAGTGGACTAACAGTAGCAACATTTCAAACTTATCAAATGTATTGACGAAAAAAATTGCTCAAAAAACTTAAAATTATTTCAGTCCCAGGCGCCAAAACAACTCTAGGCTCCAAATGGACTCCAAACACAAATTTGCCCAAGAATTTTAAATAGAGGGAATTTCGATATATTTAGCCTTGTCACCTACCATAGTGTCCTACGACCGCAGTGACATAGCACTGTTAAACTACGAGAATATGCTTAGAGAAAGAGTAAAAAATTATATATATAAAAGAGGAACACT
>NW_027105539.1:187060-188764 GCF_000696795.3 Halyomorpha halys
AGGAATATTTAAGTAAATGGTAAATCATAAATACATAACAAACCACGTCAAAGGAACTTTAAGTTTAACCCTAAAACCTCCAGCCCCGTACAACATTTAACAGCACAATAGAGATCGGAAATTCTGGTGAAATATCCTCTGCTCTGTACATTAAACATAAAGGGAAGAAATAATTCAATGTCATTCAATGGGCCATTTTAAATTTTCCATCAGAGTTTGATAGTAAATTGTTTATACATAGTTTTAGAAAGTAAAAATAATAAATGTTTGATACTAATCGTGGCGGTGAATAAATAAAGTATTTTCTTTTCCATTTGTTGGAAGATAGCCCGAGTGGCGGTCAATAAAGGTATCAAAAGAGTAAAAAAAAATTTATTGTCTATCAACGTTTCGCTCCACTTTGCAGGGTTTCATCAGGGCGTTCAAATTGTAACGGAGATGATGAAGCCCTATAAAGTGGGTTGAAATGATCGGTGGCAATAAATAGTTTTATTCTACCAGTTTGATACCTTTATTGATACCTGGACTATCTTCCAACAAATGGAAAAGAAAATACTTTATTTATTCACCGCCACGATTAGTATCAAACATTTATTATTTTATATACTTCATACGGTCAACTATCTTCTTTCAATATTTCCTTTTTCGTTTGTGGTAAAGTAAAATATCGGTTGTCGAACCTTTCTATTTTTCTACCTAAATAAAGTATTTTTGTTAGGTGGATGGTATTTACAGTAACTATCCACTTTTTTTAATAATTAATCTCAACTACTTTATCTTTCGGAGACTTTGTTGTTCATTCAAACATGTAAAATAGTCGAGAGATTTTCTGACGGACGCACAGTGGGGCAAATGACACATCTAGCTGGACAAAAACAACTATCTTGTCAGCATCTTATTTTTTTGCTATTTTTATCCCATTTTTGTAGGTGTATGTTCAGTTTAAATTACATAAAAATATGAATTTTCAATTAAAAAAAAAAATTAAATGATTTGTCATGGGCATGACAATAGACACTGACACACTCTATTGAAATATGAAATAATAAAAAATTTTCTAAAAACACATGTACTTAGTGACAAAGCGTATTCAATAGAAATAAAATGTGACTTAGTGTTTTCACTCACTACTTTTGTTAGTAATTACCACAATTAGAATAAAACTAATGTTAAATTACTTCAGAGTGCCTTCAAATATATGATTATAACGAGTTTGGCAAGAGACCAATTCTTATTATATTTTACGATTTAACAGTAGCTCAAATGATGCTTCCTAGGTGCACTGAAGTAGCAAAAGACATCCATTTTTTTTGCACCCTCAAAGAAAGTTTTTATACACATGTAGGTGACTATAGGCGCTAGAAGATTAAATAGGCTATCTTTAATTCCGAAAGTAAATACATTTAACAAAGACTTTTAAACGTTGCAGTTATTATAAGCTATCAATACTAATTAATAATATCATATGTTGTAATATAACTAGTTAAATGCTTTAAGTTTGTGTTCTTTAGTACGAGATAAATCGTTCCAAGGTTTCAGCTATGATCAACCAACGGACAAAAATCATTTTCGGTTTATATTAATTTAAACCTTTAAATAATGAAAACCAGAGTTAAAAAACAATTCAGTGACAATGTTTCGGAAATGATTCGATACATAAAGATCGTATAGAGATACTTACATAAATATTCTTAATTTTTAACC
>NW_027105539.1:188814-189050 GCF_000696795.3 Halyomorpha halys
ATTCTTAATTTTTAACCCTAATTATGTAGAATATGACATGAAATACATCAAACTCGAATGAAATACAACTGTTCAATGTTACAGCTGACTTGTTTTCCTGTTGCTTGGCAAAATTTTAAGCACATTTTGAGGTTCGATTTTGAGCCGGACTGAGACAATCATGATGTTTCTTGATCATGATGATGGTGTTTCTTCAAAAGTGTCGGGCACACTAAATTTCTGTCTTTTCACTAAAC
>NW_027105539.1:189830-191916 GCF_000696795.3 Halyomorpha halys
TAAAATATAATGAACGTTTTGAGATGTCGAACATAAAATTCCCTTGTCAATTATTTAATTTTTTTTATGTTTTCTAATTAATCTTGAGCCCAACTCTATAGACTTCAGATAGTTCCTTTCTCCATAGCTGTCAAAATATGGGAAGCTTTGGATGTCAGTTCTAAAGCACACCTAGTGGCTTTTGAAAAATTATTGCTGTCAGAAATGCTCTCTGACCAATATCCGCTTCCCTTTGATCTCTGTCCAGGCTTACATACCGGCCACCGTAGCTGACAGGGTTTTATAAAACTTTTTCATTCTGCTATAGAGTTATAATCATTTTTATTATGTTATTTTATTTTTTAACATTATTTATATTCATTTATTAGTTACCTAGTTTTATTGATTCAGTTCAGATACGTACAGTTCAGCGATAGTGATAAGTACATTTTTAAAAATATTTTTAAATAAAGACTCTTAAAATTTTTTTAGGCTTTATATCTTTACAGTTTATCAGAATCACTATGAGGGATAAATTTTTTTTAGCTACGTGTTGACTCTTTTTTTTTGGTTTTTCCTGTTAGGAAGAAACTTAAAAAAAAAAAAGTGGACTTATAAATTTCTGTAAAATAAAATTTTATTTTATTTTAAAATTAATTACAATACTTTTTAAACTTTCAAGATTTCAGTAAGTAATAAAAAAGTACATAATGCATTGGGTCACGCTTAAGTTTCCATTAAAAGAAAATAGTTACAATTGCACATTATTGTTAGTGACCAATATAGCCACTCACTTGGGACAGGAACCAACTTTCGTGGATTCCAAATCATCGCCTTGTTATGAAGGGTGCCAACCTATTTAGATAAAAACGTTACAGTAAATGTCTTTTTCTACAACTCAATCCATCTACTGACCCGCATAAGGTACAGCGTTTAGCGCAATATTGAAGCGGATGTTTCAATGTGTGCGGTAAGATCAGTAAGTCTCTCTTGCATACCCAGACAATTAATATTACAACTAACTATCAATTAAATTTTGATAGTAAGATAGCAAATGTTAAGTTACACGATGATTGGACCTATACTTACTACCCTGTAACCAGCGGTTTTGAGGTCTACTACCACACAAGAGCTGGAACTGAGCTATTCGATTTCGTTGATCCTAGAATGGTGTCATTATTCCTTATTTGAATTCCTACATCGTTAACGATTTGTGTTGGTAAAGATGAGCCAATTTTATTGACATAGATAAAAAAGAACATACGAACTGCATAAGAGTAAGTAATTTAATCCGAGACATAAACATTATTTACGCAACAATTATGATACTGAAGTGAAAAAAAATATTGGCAAACCGGCAAGTAGACTGGTGTCTGCAATGGATGTGTGGAACAAAAAACAAATAGAGAAATTGAATTCTTCAAAAAATATGCTTGCCGGCATAAAAAAGTTTTGGAATTCCATTTTTAATTGTACAGTGAACATTGCGCTCAGCTCAGGTATTCTTTTTCAAGGTAAACAATAATTCACCAAAATATTACGCCCTCAAATTCTCTAATTATAAAAATATCAGGAAAACATCAATATACCCCAAATGCCTTTTTTGTTCTGTTGTTCCCTCTATTTTTTTTTTTTAAATCAACGTTACTGGATGGGTTTTACAACTTTTTTTTTATGGTTGTTTCAAGTGGGAGTGGGGTGTTTATTATTGCTACATTTACGTTGTGTGAAATTGATATGAATGAGGTAGATTTATTCAAGAACTAAAAGAACTCATTGGTTAGGTTAGTTAATGCGTGACACTTGCTAAGTGTATCTTAATGGTAACAATGAATAAATATTAGTGCTTATGGTTTGAAACTTATCCAGTATCGTAATTAGCAGTACCGATGAAACTATACTGGCCTCTCACCCCTCCTACTCTCTAGGGGTAAATTTTAAATTTTACCAACGATACCTTACTAGGCTTAAACTCGATGTTTAGGCGCTCATCAGATCTTGCGAAAATTTGTCTTATATTCTTTTCACAATTTTCTGTCCAAAAATAATACGATTTTATTTAATCCTAATTTTTGATAATTTTATTTTAAGACTCGCCCTCGAATGA
>NW_027105539.1:193463-196556 GCF_000696795.3 Halyomorpha halys
TTTCTCTACACGCCTGTAACACTCCAATTTAACTTAGATCAGATTTACTAAATGTATTATAATGTACAGTTGTAAATAGCAATAAATAAATATTTAAAAAAAAAAGTTTTAACTCTTTTGTAAGTTTTTCTCCTTTTTAAACCGGCTTGGTCCACAAATATTGGTTTTATTCAAATATATCTATATCAAGAAAAATTTATTCCACTATGGTTATAAAGGACACCATCGTGTAAGCCTTCTAATGATGTACCCGAAGTATCTAATGAACTTAGGCCCATTACTTAAAATAAGTACGTGTCAGTAATTAACCTTGTTATAGGGCAAAGATCCCTGCCCCAGAAGGTATGTATTATGCGAAAACGATCTAGATGGAGTTCTCTACAGCGATGGATGCGACCATCAATTTTGACAATCTTTCAAAACTTTTTAAGTCCAAAGGTTGGGTATGAACAAGTTTTTAGAACTACTTAATAGTGTTTTAGAAAAAAAGCGAAAACAAACTACCGTTCCTGTTATTAAAACTTGGCGTTTTTTTTTTTTTTATTACTATGATTGAAACTGAGTGGAATTGTTAGATTTAATCTAATTTCCTTATATAGTCATTTATTTAAGTGAATGCAAACGTTTTGAAAACGTTTATACATAAAATTTCTAAATAAGAAGAAGAACTAGGAATGAAAAGTGGGTTAAATAAAAAAACGTCTTAAAGAAAAAATAAGTTGAGCCAGAATAAAAAAATCTTGTTTTATGGTGAAACATTCAAGGACCAATTAATTTTGAGCTGTTGAAACTAAAGCTAAATTTGGACAGGTACTATCAGCATTGGATAGTTTAAAAACAGAAATTCAAGAAAAGATGCCAGCGATGTTTAGTAGGAAGGAAATCGTACTGCTTCATGATAATGCTAGGCCACCAACTACTTTCGGGTCTCCTCAGAAACTCGTAGAGCTATAATAAAGGCTTGGAAATTCTGTAAATTCACATCAACCATTCACGCTGGACCTAGCAACCTCCGATTATCACTTGTTTCATTTCCAAAATTTTTCACAGGACGAAAATTAAAAACGAAGAAGATATAAGACAAGGTGTGGTTCAATTTTAAGCATTAGATAACATATTTTTTAAAAAGGGAATATATAAACTGCTCTCACGCTGGCAAGAAGTCATTGATAATGATATCATTTATATTATTCAATAAATTTTATTCAAGGTATGAAAAATTATCATTTTGCATTATTTCCAAAACGGACATAATTTTCCGATAGGCCTTATATTTTAAAAATATTAAATGAATTTCATGCCTGATACCATAGGAGACCTTTTATACCAGACCTCGGTAAATTCATTGCACTGAAAATTAGTTTGTTTGCGTTTGAGTCTTGCTTGATGTACCCTCAATCTACAGCCAAAAGAAACTTGTGAAAAAATTATTTTGGCTCGAGCTGGCCATGTGATTCTAAATGAGAGTACTAATATAATTATAACTCCGTAATCAATTGTAATGAATATCCTTCTAGACTAAGTTTTAAATGAAAGTAATCTTGAGAACGAATTATATGATGAAAACTGTTTTTTAAACGAAAATTTACTTGTTTGTTAAAAAATAAATATTATTTTTACTAACCCCAATTTATTTGATTAAAACAATATAAGAAAATGAAGAAAGGTTTAAACAGATATTTTGATTATCTGTTGTTACTCAACAATCCACTAATTCTTTGATTTTCGAAAACTCAAAAATTGGGATGTCATGACAATGAAACCCCTAATACTTGTTCATAAAACCCATTCATCAATTCCATAGCCTTCAAACAATAAATAAACATTCCATTTTCAGTGAATATGAATATATTTATTTTTGTTCAGCAAAAAATCAGAAATTGGTCTTAAAATAAAAAGTTTCATATAATGTTTAGAATATTATTTTAAATAATATTGTTTTTTTCATTATTTAACAAGATTCGTTTAATTTCACCCAATGAAAATTTTTTATCCATCTTCACCTTACTCGTATTAGATACTTCTAATAAAATTGATCTTCCATGTTAAGCATTATGGGATGCTATTTACAATTTTCAGATCTGTCACGAACTTTGTTATCTAAGCCTAATTTTGTTTAAACTTTTTGGACGGTTTTCAATGATTTTATCTTTTGCCTGGAAAACTAATTGTACGTTCAGCTAGACCTGACTGCATTTAATTTAGAATGACCCACCCGATGATTAGTGAAGATAAAATGCAACACCATGAAAAAAAAAAATGAAAGGGAAGTCTCTTTATATAAGGATAAATTGCCTGACACAGCCATTATGAGCGGAGGGTCGAATGAAAACCTTTTTTTTCTAACCACTGCCTAAAAAACCACAAAAGAGAGTTGTTTTTTTGTGATATTTTTATAATGTACCATATCATGGAAATTACTTCATAAAGAGTAATTTCTTATATATTATTATAAAACTTCTTAATATTATTAATGCAGACCGACTGTAACTTGATATTCAGTATTTTAGGTAATTTAATAGGTGAGTTAAAATTCTTGATGATGTAATTTTAGGCACTGTGTTCAGTGAATGAATTAAATCCAATATATACAATAAAACATAAAACAGTTTGTATCAAAAACTATAATAAAATAAAAAACAGAAAAAATAAATTACTTTGTAGCTTTTATATCTTTGACATAGTGGATGAATTATATTGGCCATTAAAAGATAAGTATTTAAAATCCATACACAATTTTAGATATTTATGAGAAATATAAACTCGTTTCATTCCTCACCAATAATTTATTTCAATTACAAAACTATGGTTGAATAAAAATTGAATTTATGGTTTTTTGAAGTAGAATGTAATAATAGACGATCAGTTCCAATATCAGACGAGTTTTAGAAGTTATCTCATGAGGGTTGAATCATAAGTAAAGAGGGGAACAACCGTTAGGACTATTATCAATATTATCAGGATTTCTATCGTCAATAATCTCGTTTTTTTAAATATTTATTTAATTATGTAATATTACATTCTCATGTATTTACAGACAATGGGACAAGAGATCATAGAACTCATTCAGACCATATTAACAGGTATATAAAT
>NW_027105539.1:196851-200386 GCF_000696795.3 Halyomorpha halys
AACATTTAGGTCTTTATGGATGGTTTTATTAGTAACAAAATAAGGAGCAATGAGGATTTTACGAAGGATTTTGGATTGTAAAGATTGGATACGAGAGACATTCGAAGGTTCAGGGATTAGAAGGTGGAGCCCCAAAGCTCAACTCCGTATGTCCAGATGAAAATATGAAATAAAAATAATTATACCTATAGTAAAATAATATCTTAAGCACATTCATTCCTATTTACAATATTTACATTCAGCCTGGGGAACTCTGAACCGAGCCTGTTGTCCCACATTTGGTGGAAAACAATATTAAAAGCCAATGGAGGATGAGTGAGGCCACTAATCGCAGACACTCAGAGGTCTTGGTCCGTCCGTAGATGAGGTGGTTGCGGTTCAGGTCTTTGTCAGCTGGGAACTTTAGTTGCGCCGGTTAGAGTTTGGCCTACGGCCTGGGGCGTTGACTTTTTTCGTCGAGTGGCTGTCACACAAAATTAAAAACTTATCCCTCCCTCCATGGTTAGAATAGGTTGGTCACCTGTAGGTTGCACTCCAGGGCTGAAGAAATATGCTCAAAAACGATTGCTAAACAAAATAACCTCAATTGATTTTAAAATTATTTTATATTAATTACTACCACTAGGCATTATATTACCCATTAATGGTTGTCATTGAGTTTAGATCAATGTAAAATAAGTTTATTAGTAAAATTTAGATTTTTCCCTTTTAAAGGAGTAAAAACTTATGGCTTTACGGTTTAAGCCGGCCATGATTTAAAGACACGGAAAAACTAGTTATAATACCAGGTAATGTTTAACAATCTGAAAGATCTTGATTGTTATCACAGCACGAACGTGTTCCTTAACTAAACAGAATAATAAATATACTTACGTATCTGTATATATTTAAAGACGGAAATTATTAAAATTTATATGAGTACAAATTTTTTTTAAGGAAATTTCTTATATTCGGTCTTTGTTGTTATTTTTGAGAAAATGGCTCATTTCTTGGAGTTTTGCGCCATAGAAACTCAGTATCGCTTCAACTCCATTTATGGCTAGCAAGATAAATAATTACTAGCTTTGAGAATAGATTTTATAATTTTTATTTTTAATAAATCTGATTTGTTTTATATGAGAAAAAAAATCTAAAATCACAGATCAGACTGTTTCAATATTTCTGCATTGGCCATGGATACCATAATAACGATTTTAATTATTTGATGAAGAGGAATTACGTCTACTCGTATGAAATTTTCATAGAGTAATATGATCCTTGAATTAGATGTTCTGTCAACTACTGTACCCGGAATTATCTTTGGATTATTTTTGATACGAAATATTCTGATCTTTGAGGGAATATCCGCTATTAAAGAAGGGAGCTCCATTGAGAATCTCGCAGCTTCTTGGAGATCTTTTTATCCCAAAAGAAATTCTCTAATTCTCTGCCGGATTTAGGTACAGAGGTGAAGACGATAATAAAGGGCTAGTTTTAATTTAGAATTTTAATTTACCATGGGAAGCAATATAGTGACGTAAATCTTCGTTTAAGATTCTCTTTTCCGAAGCCTCCTTATTAAAACTTGCTTTTCATTAAACTTTTTTTTTAGCTAATAAAGTAAGAAATCTTGTCATGTAATCTTCAACAACAATTGTTTAAATATTTAGAGAGTACGAAAAATGTTCTAATTTATAAGAGAGTAATATTTAGTGTGTGAGGAATGAACCAAATTAGAGCTCATTAATATAATGAATGTTGATATACATTTTTTTATACTTAAAAAATGATTGAGAAATGGTGATAAGGACTAACTGAAGTATTTTCCTAATTTTATATTAGCTCATCAGTAATATTTATTAAAATATTTATTCACTTATTTTTAAAGTTTACTGCTTTACAACCATCTCGATCATGCCTTTATTATAATTAGTTTACCAATATGAACCATTTGCATTTACGGCTATTAAGGAACCAAAAATATGTAGAACATGTAGAAAATCAACACCGTGCACTCTCGCTGAGGTAGTTTTATAGAATTTTAAATCTGCTGTAGAATTGTTCACAGTTTTCAATGGTTCAGTGCTCGCTTACGTTTATGGTCGAGGTAGCATTTGCGTTTTTTCACAACTTTCAATAATGTTTTCAGAATATGCATTCAGTAATATACTTTTTAAGGTTTTTTTTATTGTTTAGACGGAGATAATATATTTTTTATACGCTGTACAACAATCAAATGAAATGTAAAATTATCATATTAATAACTCATCTTTTTTAAAGCATGTTGTTTTATTTATTACTTTATTATTTTTAATATTCTAATATTTGTTATATATTATATAAATAAAGGGTTCTAAAATAGAAGGGAAGGAAAAACAGGAGTAAATTGAAAAGCTTGTATTTAGTTTGTAGACTGGTATTAATTGTAAATGAATACTGTGGAAAAAAAGTGTTATCTTTCTATTATATCATATAAAAATATGTAATTTATATATTTCCGATCACGGATTGATCAGTATACTGTGTAATGTGGCAAACCGATGTATTTGGGCAGCATGAATGAATACATTTCTTTCTAAATAAAAACGTTTAATTTAATTAATTAACGATTAATATTAAACCTAGTTTTGATTTTCATTTCTCCATGATATGATGACGATACATCTAAAAAAAAAATCTTTTAAAATATTTTTATCAGCTCTGAAACGCTGGTTTTGCGGCTAGATGTGTGCAAGAGGAAGTTTGGTAATTTTAATGATAAAAAAGAAAGTTAAAATATTCATTAAAACTAGATAATGCACAAATTAAATGGATATAGGTCGTTCATGCTGCCAAACTAGACCGGAGTAGATAGTCCAAAATTGCAACAGAGAAGATATCAAGGGAACACAAGGAAAGGAAGGCCAATTACAAGATAGCGAGATGAGATAGTTCAAAGAGTAGGATAGGAGACTGTTGGGCTACTGTCGCTAGGAATACAGGACCTTTGGACTGAAGTAATAAGGAAATTGTAGTAAATTATCATTCATTGCCCAAGTGTTGAAATATAGTATAGAAAATATTTTATTTAATTATAAGGAAATTAATATTTCATTTTGAATCAATGTGAAAAATTTTAAACAATGAAGAAGTGGAAATTTTGTAAATTGATTATTAACCAGACTCATACCTCCCAAGGGAGAAGTTATTAGTTCTGTTAAGAATGTTATTGAAGCTGTAATTATTATTATTATTTATGTTATGCTTCCTCGTTCATAACCTCGTACACCGTGTATAGTTCTTAATTTTTGAGTAGACATATCTTAGGATCTACTTTGTTATTCGGCTTCCTTTTTTCTTTTATTATTTTTTTTTAATGAAATACTTGCAGATCGTGCAGAAGAAGTGGTCTAGTTTAGACCATTGCAAAAGTACGTCCTTCATGCTTGCTAAGATACAGATAATGATTATCGAAACGTTGACCAATGCCTGTATGCTGTGTTTCTTAACGCATATAATTTCATATTTTTATATACTTCCTAGGCAAGGTCCTAATGAGCCCTAGAAGTGAAAAAAA
>NW_027105539.1:200931-202326 GCF_000696795.3 Halyomorpha halys
AAAAAAAAAAAATCTTAGGGAACAATACTGAAGTATTCAAGACATTATACAATATATTAAGGATAAAAAATTACTAACACAGTTTATTTTTAATAAAATGAGTTTAATGAAATGTACTTACGGAATATCGATATAAAGAAACCAAAAACGGTTGTATTCAATAAATTATTTAATATTCAAAGTAAAAAACAAATATGGACTGAGGAAAAACTAAATAAAATATGAAGTATTCTTTCCCGGACAGCTGCTGTCAGATCTCGTTTCCCCTTACTGTCTATAAATAAAAAAAACTGTTCCCTAAAAAATATTTTAGCTATAGGAGTCAATCAAGCAGATTGATTAAAATGTTTACTAACCAGTGTGTTCGGATAACAAGTTATGAACTTGAACCATAGATAGACGTCAAAAACCTTTACAGAACCTTCAATAACCAACTTCATAAAACATTTCATGCAATATCAAAAGTGAGAAGGGGGTGTATGAACAAATTAAATATATCTAGAATAAAATAAAATACCCTCCAGAGATAACCTGTAGGACCATTCACCTATAGTAGGTGGATAATGACATTACCATTGCACATCTCTTTCCTGTTATATTGAATGGATGGAACTCATTTGGATTATGACAACTAATTGTAGTTCATGTAACCAGGAAGAAAAATATAAATATAAAAATATTTTTTGGAAAGCAAGATTTGACTATGAATAAACTAGTACCAACATAGACTGAGGAGAATTCCGAAGTAGAAAAATGAGAAAGAATATTGTAAGATATTCTTCCTCTCATGCCTTGAAGTGTGGGTTTGAAATCATTTATAACAGTCTAAAGGTGAAAATTATAAATAAAGATCAGCCGGAAGATTTTTTTTTTTTTTTTTTAAAAAGTCTTAATTTCATAACATAAAAAAATTGGAAAAAGATTTTATGAGGCCTACTATTATACTATTGTCTTTCTAGTGTCTTTTAATTATTTTATGATTTATAATCAATAATCAGCCTAGTAACTCATGTATTTTTATATAAAATAATATAAGGTTACATGCATGTATAAACTAAATATATCTCTTACAATGAATATTTTTTTAAACAAAAAAACTTTTTGCAGCAGTTAAATATATTTTAATTTTTTTTTTCAAGCTATAACCTCACTACTTTTCACCTCTTTATATCTCAAAATATATGATATACAATAGTTAGACAAATGAAAAAGTCAAATATTAATATATTTTCATCAATTATTATAAAAAAATAAGTATTTAGTCTCATCATGTTTATTTTCGCATTGTTCCACTACTACGGATAACATTGTAGCTGTAGATAATGTAATGAATAATGTAAGATAATTAATAATAGAGAAGGTTTTTGGAAGTAATTCTTAATTTTAAGAGTGTAA
>NW_027105539.1:203896-204345 GCF_000696795.3 Halyomorpha halys
GTTCATGAAATTAAAAATAAGTTGGCAACAATGCTATCAATATTTAGTCAAGTTTTGCTCCTACTACATTCAGGAGATATCTAAAATACAGACAAAAGATCACAAAAATTCACTTCTTACAAAATATTACCCATGCAGTTTATTTTTGTAAGGAGACTTTTCATCCAATATATATAATTATACATAAATACGACACTATTAGGTGAAGTGTATGAAATTCAGAATATGAATATGAAATATAGAATATGGAGTTTATTTGAAAAATAAAGGGACTGTGTATTGTCAGAAGCATATACAGATGCATATATATAGGATCCAGTAAGAGGGATAGCTAAAGCGTCACATTAGCTATCTTATGATCAGGGCGCCAGTTCCATTACGGCTTTGAGAGTTTTCAATGCGGTTCCACGATATTAAAACTAGACCTCCCCGCTCTGGTTAGAATAGGG
>NW_027105539.1:207252-208082 GCF_000696795.3 Halyomorpha halys
TAGGAAAAAATGGCCAGAGTGAAGGAAATTTTAAATGAAAAATCGGAGTCAGAGATTTTTAAACGAAATAAGATCAGAAAGTGGAGGAGATGCAAACTAAAAAATAATTTGTAGTTACAGAAAAGGTATTGATAAAAAATGTTTATTTTAGTAATTCCAAATTATTTGGCCGGCTTTTTTTCTCTTTAAATTCTGAAACACGACCTCAAGTCATTCGAGTTATAATAATTAATTACATTATTTTCTCATATTGTATCATATAAAAACATTGTCTTTTTCTCTAGTTTTACTGGCTAAATCGTTATTTAGTACCGGATTAAAGCCATTTCCCTTCCAGTAAAAGACTTTTTTTTTAACATTAAGTTGAAAGGGCCAAAGAAGAAGTCAGGCGTATGTAGGGACGGAAACGTATAAATTTGCTGGTTAGAGCGGGAATATATCATGGAATCTAGCGGTAGTAAATCATTAGATATATCGGCTGTATATCTCCCCAATGCCTCGTGTCACTCTTAATGATTGTCTCCCTCAAGTTCTTATCTTCACCTTCTCACCTTTTGAATTCTGGTCAAACTTTTTTTGTAATTCACAATTATAATTCTATCATACAATTTTCTTTGATCGTTGAATATGTTAAAAGATATAAATTTAATTTACGATTTCATTTCTAGATTACGTTTTGGTGGAACATGCAATTGATTTACAAAATGACCCGTTACAGTTCAAACCTTTATCGTTTTTAATTTAAATTCCTCTTTTTCCTTAAATAAGAGGTAAGCCCTAAGAACAGTATTGAATTTATACATAAGTGTACGCTATACATGAGTGTGTAC
>NW_027105539.1:211051-218147 GCF_000696795.3 Halyomorpha halys
TATCTGAAAAAACAATATATTCGCTTCTGCAATGATAGTACTAAATAATTATTACGGAACATTTCGCTTCTTGTAGTAAAAATTTTATTGGAGGCTTTAATTTCAAACAACAACTACTTGGATGGTAAAAATTTAAGTTTGTGAAAGAAGCTGAAAAAAATTTAGTACAATTTTAATTTGTCAAAAAAAAATTACATTTCGGAAGTAGATATGCCAAGTTTTAGTATAATACTCCTTAAATGTATAAATTCTCCCTACTAAAAAGTAAATTTGGTTGTATTTATATTCCTCTAAATATATTTATGTTTTATTCAGATTTATTTAAATTATTCAAGATTAAAAAAACATATAAATGTATAATTTATACCTCAAATAAATTTTACCTTCCCTATTTATCTGTTTAGCAGATTGTCAGTCATCAACTTTTCAGTTAAAGATATTTTGAAAATATTAGTCTAAAGCTGTCTTATTACTTCACACCTAACCAGTGTAATGGTCCCTTCAAGTTCCATTAACTAAATGACGTAGACCTAGCCTATAGCTAGACTATACCACTTTAGCTGGACTGATATCAACGCCTTATAATGCCACAAGGCAATTAAAGGGAGAAGACTCAGTAAATATATATATAAAAATAGTATATATAATACAATTATTTTTTTTCTTCGTACCCTCCGTTGAAAAATATAAGGAAGAAATAAGTACAAATGATGTTAGTTGATGTGTGCTTTCTTTTTCTGCCCATGAGTACTTTAAGGGGTAGGATGCTATGGAGGCATAGCATTTACTAATGTATGTACACTGTGAGTACAGAAACGATGGCGCCGTGTGCGCATTTAACTATGTTGAGCGGGGAGGGTCCGCTTTGCTGGTGGTGGTAGAAAATTAGGTTCAGACTGCAGAGCCCAAACCTCGTCCCATGGTAAGAACATTTACCAAGGGGACATCTCCTTTCCATCTCCCAGGTGGTGGTGGAGGGGCAATTTCCCGTGCAGGGGGTTCGTGCAGGCCTTCAATCTATCAAAACATTTGATGTGTCTCCGGCCAATTTACTCCGACACAGAGGGCAGCTGGATGACTAGATGACAGTGTTTCTCGCCCTCTGCAACGCTGTTCCTCGTACGATCTGTCGAAGGACGGAGTTCTGAAAGCTCTGCAGTCTGTTCAGTGTGGTTTTTTGTATATATGATTGAGTAGAGGTGCACCTAGAGCAGTAAAGCAGCGTCGGTATAATGACGGCTTTTTATATTTGGAGCTTGAGTCTGAGCGAGAGCTGCAGAGATTTTAGCAGATGGTAGAGTCGATAACTCTTCTGACGAGCCAGCTTCAGTCTCTCACGAAAATGGTTTGAAAATGTGAGATGGCGATCGAGAGTGACTCCCAGATAGAGCAAGGAGGTGGAGAACCGTTGGTCGACCTCTTCAATCCTGAAGCGAGTAGGCAGTGGTTACTTACCTTTTT
This sequence comes from Halyomorpha halys, assembly GCF_000696795.3. Classification (NCBI taxonomy): domain Eukaryota; kingdom Metazoa; phylum Arthropoda; class Insecta; order Hemiptera; family Pentatomidae; genus Halyomorpha; species Halyomorpha halys. Next base: position 212,513 of record NW_027105539.1, read on the forward strand.
GGTATGACATCATGATAGCGTCTGTCTTGGCGGGATTCACTTTAATTCCAATGCGCTCGAGTTCGGCAGCGATGGTGTAAGCCGCTCCCTGTCCATGAGGCAGCGCAGTTGGAGCATTAACGCTGGAGGCATAGCATTAACACTGGGGGCAACCACTACCTTCGGGTGCTCGATCGATACCACCGGGGGTGTGAAAAGTACGAATAGTATTGGTCCCATCACAGAGCCCTGGGGCACTCCACAGGTGGTAGAAACTGGATTCGGAAAGCTCCCGCCGTCCCGTACAACGAAAGACCTTCCGCTGAGGTATTTTTCAATCAGTCGGCATAGGGTGGCGGAAAACTTGAAGTCTTCCAGTAGGCGGATGGGAGACACACTCGAAGGCCTGGCTGCAGTCAAGAGATATGAGCGCTGTTGCCCTGTTCGTGTGCATGTGACCCAGGGTATGTCATTGCAGCTTGGCCAGATGATGCTCACATGCGACTCCCCTCTGAAAGCCAGTCTGCTCAGGCATAATTACTTCCTCTTCATGTACAATATCATTTATATTTATGAAGTAATAATGCTATTTTAATGATGGGTATGAAAAAACTTATTTTGAAAAATAAATATGTTAGTGATGTTGATTTCCAGGCAAAAATAAATTCATTTTTGTTTATTATTCGATCGTTTCTGGGTAATCATTCCATATCTTTGGAAACACTAACTGTTAGTTTGAACTTTTTCTTTCAGGAATTTATTCCCTTTATTTTACTTCATTATTCATTAAGTCATCCGTGGTTAGGCCACGTTTCGAGCTCTCCAGCCCATTCCATGTTCTAAAATAAAAACATTTACAACCACCAGTTTTTCAATTAACAAACAATTGCAATCAACAAATTATTCTTTAAATTATAACATTTTAATGAAAAAAATTTTTACACATATACATACAAATAATTTAATATTTAACTAAATATCCATCCACTTCACTAATTTATGACCATTTGCAAATCTAAAAGGTTATGTGTCCTAGCCAAATTTCCTAGTTATTGTTATTATTTTTTCCTTACCATACTATTAATCTGTGGAAAATTGCTAGTTTAAGTCCTATTTTATTTTTTAATGAGTTATTGCATATATTGCATATTATCGTTATCAGCAATTAATTTAAACTAAACAATATATTATATAAATACTTAAAATAAAAAATATCGTTCATCTTACTGTTGAAAAAATGTTTACCATCTTTTATTTAATTAAAAACTGTAGTCATGTGGCCATTGAAATTGGCTGTTCTATTTAAACTGATTAAATTCAATTTGTTTTGAAATTGATAAAATGTATCCAATTAGGTTTATGTATGCACGGTAAATGAAATGAAAACTTTTTTAATTGTTAGTGATTAAATACTATATTCCTTAATTGAAAATAAATGATATTATATAAAGTAAAATATTTTAACAATTTAAATATTTTTTATATTTAAATATTAATTAGAAATTTTATGGTTCAAATGATAAATAATGATTAATCTGAAACGTAATTTAGGGAAATTTAATATTGATTTATAAAACGGCACTACATTTTTGCCAGGAAATCAGTTGAAAATATTATATATTGATTCTATTAAAATTTATTTTTTTAAGAAAAATAGAAGATACAATAATGCTAATTAATCTTTATGTAGTTTTTATTACGTACTATTATTCTATTCTATTAACTTATATAATAATTTACTAAAATCAACTATTGAGTTTTAAACCGTTACGAGTAGGTTACAGACCGATCCATCTGTGTAAAGATAAATTCAATAATATATTAAAAGCTTTTAAGGAGTCGTTTTGCAATAAATATTGTATCCATTGGTGACTGATGGATAGTTTAACTTTTGACAGAATACTAGACACTATAAACTTAACCATTCTTATTCACAAAGTTTAGTCTTCAAGGTAAACCAACTCACTGTGAAAACTTTTATCCTTGTAATGCAAAATACAAGGTGTTTATTTCATGGACAAGTATATAATATTCTTTATTTAAATATTAAAAAAAAACTTGTTCTTCGGACTTTTTGCTTAACGTGTTTCAAAGATAGTGCAGTTTCGCTATAGAAAATGGCACATATTCATTTTTTATGGGAGAACTGTACTCAAATATTGAACAACAGCACAAGTTTAGGGATTTCATTCTTTTTTCGAATCTTTTTTCACGAATAGTGACACATTTTGCTTTACGATAAGTTGAAAGCAGTTTTTTTTTTTCGTAAACAGTGACATATTCGGAAACTTTTCGATTTTCGAGTTAAAATCAACACGTTATGGCAGAAAGGCAGGACAGCATGGATTAATGACATTGGTAGTTCTGTACTCAGATTCTTAGAAAACGAAGTAATGACGGAAATTTATTTTATTTTTTAAAGTTATAATTGTGCTGTCAAATAAAAAAAATGATAAACCAATATCAGTACGCAATATATAAATTTCACGACTCTAATTCGTAGTATAATAGTAAGTCGTATTTAAAGAAAAAAAATTAATGAAGTGAAGCCCAATTTTACTACAGGTGATAAAACAATTATGAACCTAAGACGTACCAACTAAAAAAAAAAAATTATTCTTTGGCAAAAAAAAAAATATATGCCAATAATCTAAAAAATCAGCAATATTTACCTACGTACCTATTAAGAAAATATGTAATGGATGGCCGATCGTGTTAAGCCACGAACTTGGCATACTCGATTCAAAAGCGGTTCTGTTTCGAAAGTCGCCCTGGGGCTGTAAGCTTTTAATAAATCATGACTTTCTCTCTCAAGCGAGAGTGGGTAGGTAACATTTTAAAAAAATATCTCTCCCCTAAGTTGAAGTACATAACAGCATTAAATCTCAAATGAAATAAAACAATCTACAAACAAAATAAAATAAAATATATAAATACATTGTACAACCTGTGATATAGCTTCAATTAACAAGGGAGAATGTCTGAGTTCCTTAAGCGGCTTGAAAGGAAGACTCAAAGCATATTAAAAATCTTGAGTAAGAGGAAGCAACCAATCGATCCTGTGGATGGCATAAATCCTGGCATTTGAAACGGGATGACATCTCCAAATGTCTAAAAGGCGATAAGCCACATAATAAACCCTCACAAAGAATATTCATCGTAGGTACTAAAATATATGTCAAGTAGTCTCAAGAGTCTTTTTATGTGAAATTTTATTTTATTTCTCTTTTATTTCTTTTTCATGAAAAGACAGCTTTAAGATGCATTTTCTCGTCCTTTTCTCTTTACAGAAAAAAGTGATAATAGTATATTCCACATTGTTTTTTTTCTCCTTTGATTGAAATTGGAAATAATACGTTTTTTGGAATTGTTTAATATTACTTGTATAAGTTTGATACCATTTTAAAATTAAATTAACCTCTTATCTTTGACTACTGTAATTTTCACCGTAATGAGTTTTCCTTATCCTATATTCAGGCAGTTATCCTTTAATGAAAAACATATTCTTTTAAAATATTCAGTAGTTTTGCAAATTATATATTGTAATCGCATTCTAAAATATTATTCCGTTATTGATAGTGATATCGTATTTTTTTTTGTATAAGTTTGGCAGTAAATATTACAGGTAGTCACAAGTTATCTAGTATAAATAATAAGACTCATTTTATTAATCGTAATTTTTTTTACAACTTTAATAATTTTACTAATAAAGGCTATATAACCACCAGTGAGGCCTGACTAAACCCAAATCTATCAGATAACTCTTGACGCATTCCTCCCACCCACACTTCAGTCTACCTCCTCTTACCTCTCTCTGTCAATTTAGTTTTTATTAACATTTTAGGGATCCGTTCATTGCTTTACCCAATTTCCTTTTACATGGCCATCTTTTTTGTCTCAATACTATAACTTGAGTTATATTTACTGGGAACATTTTCCTCAGTAAGCATTGTGTAGCCTTCTTAATTCTCCGGTTAACTCATCTCTTTTCGGTCCTTTTTCAGGACCCCTGACCATCTTCCCCTCACATACTTAAACCAGTAGCTTAGGAAAGATATGTGTGATGTATAGGGTTAAAATATATAAAATTCTTATGTAAAACAGTTTTCTTTTAATATTGTTGGGTCTAGTAATAAATGTATCTACTGCACTGATAGATAGTTTTAGGTTTTGTCAGAAAATTAGGCACTATCAACTTAACAATTCAAATTCAATCTTATAAACCTACTTTACAATTCTTTAAATTTCACAAATTTAGATCTTCAGGGTAAACCTATACTTTTGTATGTTTTCTTAATTTTTGAGTTTATATTTATCTTCGGCACTTATTTTTACCTTGAACCTTTTATATGGGTTGAACCTATTGTATTACTCAAGTTGTATATTATGTGTTAGCTTGGAACTAGATAGTTAAAAAAATAATGTTATATTAAGAAATAGTTGAACTTAGTAGAGATTGAAATATATTGTATAAAAAGAGGGTAAGTAGATTTTTCATTTAATCTCGTCTTGCCGAACGTAGAAAAATAACCTTTCAGATTGGATTTACACTTTAATATCAACGCCAATCATTCCAGGAGATTGATACAAATTAATTTCTACTGCTCGAGAACGCTATGATTTCTAATTACTATCATAATTTTCTTTAATTGAATAAATTAACGTTGTAATGTTTATTAAATTAATTAAGTATAAGAAATGTACTGTAGGATTAAAGTAAAAAATAAATAAATGATCGTAATGACGTACTAATAATTAGGTGGGATATCGTGAAAAGTATGGAGGTTTGACAAATAAATATATAGGTAGATAAAGGCAGACAAAATAATGCAGCAAATTAATAATATTGTATTACAGTGGATAATAGTTAATTTCAGACGGAAAATCGAAGCCTTAAGAACAGTGTGTAAAGGAAATTATTTTAAAACTATTGAAACTATTTCAAAACTAATTAATTCTATCAAAAATTAATTACAAGAAAATGTTTAAGGTGAATACAATTAAATAAAAAAAGATATTAAGACATAAAAAAATCTAGTGCATCATACAACCTTTAATTTACCACCCTACTTATAATATAACCCAAACTGTGTGTGGATTGGGGGGAAAACACGAGACCGGGGAGCAATTTTTGGTTCAAGAGCAACAGGGCTTCTTTCTTATGGTTATAATAATAAATATAAATAATGTTCCTGCCAAGATTAATAAAAAATTTAAATTAAATGTTAGATTACTGATTCGAGGAAGAATAATTAAAATTTTAAATACAAAAATATAAAATTAAATATTAAATGTTAACTACAGGAACCACTAAACGAAACTAACTTTTAAATAATTAATCAGTAAATATTTCCAGGGAGTGTAAATGTAAATTAGATACTGCACATCTCATTACAACAGTCCTTAAAAAAAATAATAATAACAAAATAGAGATAAAATACACTCTTTGATAGCTCAACATTTACTGAATGATTTCTTATTTAATGGAATTTGAGTTACTTGAGGTTTTGTTTCGGAATATTCTTATGACATCCACAAAGAATAAAGCGATAAAATCAACTAACTATTTATTTATGAATTCTACCCCCCACTCCCGATATAATAATGGTTTTGCTCAAAACCTAAACTCATAAATTGCAAAGCATTATTTGATAGT
>NW_027105539.1:218299-221496 GCF_000696795.3 Halyomorpha halys
TTTCTAAAACCCCTTTTTCAAACTATATTTGGGTAATTAAAACATACTATGTATAGGGATTTGGTTTTCGGAAAACCTTTCGACGAACAGACGTCTATTAGCACTTAAATTATAGCTTTAACTTAATGTAATATACAGTAATTTATGATGTTTTTCTTCGTAGGAGTAGCACTTTCCATGGTACAAAACTAAATAAATTCACAAAAATAGATTTCTGCTTGTTCCGACAAATATTTTGATTTATGAAAAAACATATCTCAGGAACCATAAGACGTACAAATGTCTTCCAGTACTGAAATTAAAGATAATTTAAGTTACTATAAAGTGGTTAAAGACACGAATCTTTTTAGAATGGTAGTTTTTATTATATTCGAATATGAACATAAATTTCGCCGGAACATAAATAAATGAATTTATTTAAGGAAATTCATGAAAAATACTCCTGCGTATATCTGTGTCAAAAACTACTTAACAGCACACTAAACCTGCTGTAGACTAAAGCTGCCAGACATATGCACATCTTATGGTACTTGAGATATAGGTTTCTCAAAATAAATTCACGGACTTCATATTTTTGAGTGCATTTTTTATGAAATGTTGGTTTTTAAAAAGCTGTATCTTGAGAACTACTGAACATACCTAGTTACCCTACTTTAAATAATGTTTTCTAGTGTTGTTAATAGTTTTAGAGATGTAGAGCTCAGAATGAAAAGTTATTTCTTTTTAACATTTTTTGAAACATCCACCATTTTTTTCCTCTATGACTATACTTGGCAGACTCATCAATTTTGAATAGTAATTATACGTAGTTTTCATTAAAGTAATTAAAAATTGGGGTGAAATCACTTCCTTTTTTCTCCTCTTGGGCTCTTGAACAATGAGGGTTGGGGGAACTACTTGCTCATAGTGTCTATATGCCTAAAATTTTAAAATAAGATTCTCAGAAGTGATCATTTTCTGTACTGTAATTTTTTTAATAATTATATTTGATTAAGATTAATTATATTAATTATTTTAGATAGTAATGATACATAGCCATAACATATATTATATTATTAATAATGATCTATATTTATCTTGTTATTGCACGTTTTCCGGCGCTATGATCCCGCATTACATGAAGGTAAGTTGGGTGATGTATACTTCAGCTATATCTAATACTACTAAGCTCAGAAATTTATGGAATTAGATTCAACAAAAAAACCTGGAGTCCCGAAAATATTGAGTTATACTTATCGGTATAACAAGGTCTGTTACGCTAGGATTCGCAAAATTTTTATAAAATATTTATATTATAAATATTTTGGGATTTATCTTTATGTGAAGATTAATTATGAACATATTTTAGATTCCTTAGGCTTAAGGATAGATGAACAATTCTAGAAATAATTCATGAGAACAAGCTTTTGTATGTATTATGTAGATAACCTCCAGGATTTATAGAGTCTTCATTTTTGATTTAATAGAATTGCTAGCTGGCTTAAATAAAACTTTTACAATACTATAATATTTAAGTCCACTATTAAAACTGACAAAGATGTGGAACATGTTGCAAAAATAAATAGATCTTAATTTTTCATTCATTATATTCTCATATCGGAATATAATTAAAGTAAGCTATATCAGAATTAATGTATTTACAAAATAATGATAATAAATCTCATTCAATGTTTTATACTCTATTCATTATGAACAATTGAAATGAAGATAATTATGAAGTAAGAGACCTTTATTTTATTTTTTTATAAAAACTGCAATGTTGTTTCGAGATAATATTATTGCTACGGTCCGTTATTATTATTATTTTTTAATATCTTTATTGAAATTTACAACTGTATTATATATTACATTGAGTAAATTTTATCTTAGTTAAAATAGAGAGTTACAGGCGTGTAGAGCAACTACCCATTGGTAGCAATATAATGACATTTTACATTAGCTGGCCTCCTAGACCATCATCAGGCTAGAAACTAGGTTAATAGAGGTTAATAAAACTAGAAGGCTAGAAACTAGGGGGTTTGAGTGGTTAGGGAGTTTGTAATGGAAGGAGTGATATCTGGTTCGGGTTAGATCGGTTACATAGGATACATTAAGGTCTTTATGTAGGATTTTATTTGTGACAAAGAAAGGAGCATTGAGGATTTTACGAAGGATTTTGGATTGCAAGGATTGGATACGAGAGGAATTCAGTGGTTTAGTGGAGCCCCAAAGCTCAACTCTATATGCCCACATTAGCCTTATTACAGTCATGTAGATCAGTCTTTTATAATGTGTTGGAAGTTTTGACCGTTTGTCTAGGAAGTGCTGTAATAGCCTGTCTTTTCAGTCTTGTGTGAGGATTCCAGGTTAATCGTTTGTCCAAATGTAGTCCAAGGTAACGGATCTGTTCGACATGTAATTACTATTATATATATTTATTTCAATTGTATTTTTTCTGTTTATTTTCTGTTTTATCAGTTTATCTTTATTAGATTGTCATTGCTAATACAGGGAGTGGAGTAGCTGAATGTTAAAGGCCCTGCGCTACTAATTCCAATGAAACGCGTTTAATATAGCCGTGAAATCAACCCTGTAAGTTAGAACGCCCATATCTCAGTGATTAAGAAACAATCTTACCAATTTGATGTCTATTGGTGGTGCCGGTTCGAATCATTTTTTCATTGAGTGACGGTCCCACAAAATGAAAAACTTTGACCCCCAACCATGGTTAGGTAGTATAGGGCTCCAATGGTATTCTTGGCCGAAAAAAAAACCGTGAGTTCTCGGGAGCCCTCCTCAGGCACATCTATCCTCTATAAAGTGGGTACCATTAATTGGGGAAAATCAGGCGGTTAAGCGTGATTATGAACAAATCGCCTCCTTATATAATCTTTGTTATAAAAACAGTATATACAAAGTATTGCACTCCTAGGTTATACTATCCAGGGATTGTATTGGTACAGGATATAGTAATATTATTCTAATTTACTTTTTCTTTCATTCAAATTCCAGAAAAAATTAACCTTTTTTTGTAATTGATTATCACTAGCATTTAGTCTGTAGCTGAACATGTATCATGTAATAAAATATTATTTAAATTATGATAATAATTGTTTAAATAAAAAAAATGTTATCCAATTAAAGTCTTAAAACACTCTTCATTTATTTACAAGTCAATCGTTTCGGCCATTTAAAAGAACAATCTATCACATAACAGC
>NW_027105539.1:221546-228381 GCF_000696795.3 Halyomorpha halys
AAGTCAATCGTTTCGGCCATTTAAAAGAACAATCTATCACATAACAGCTTTTATTATACATTAATTATTAACAAACAACATTATTATGAATAAAATAGCATACTATGACTACAAATTTACACTCACATGAATAATTAAAAACTTTTCGCAGGCTATTCTGCCCTGATTAATTTAATTCATAAATTCATCATCATTCCGTAATATTTTACTGTCTCATTGGGTTATTTTGACTAAAATCGGTGACCTTGGCAGAATATCCTGCAATAAGTTTTTGAAATTATTGACGTGGGTGTAAATTTTTATTTAAGGTATACTATTTTATTAATAATAATATTGTTAGTTAAAATCAATATAATAATGTATAATAAATGTATATTGTATAATAAAAGATGTTATTTGATAGATTGTCGTTGAGGATGTCCGAATTGGCCGAAACGTTGGACTAGTAAAGATATGAAGAGTGTTTTGGGACTTAAATTAGATACAATTTATTTTATCTAAACAAGTAAATTATTTGATAGATTGTCGTTGAGGATGTCCGAATTGGCTGAAACGTTGGACTAGTAAAGATATGAAGAGTGTTTTGGGACTTAAATTAGATACAATTTATTTTATCTAAACAAGTAAAGCAAATATTTTCAGATCATAATAATTCTGTTTCTAATTAACAATAATTTTATAATACAGAATGACAGCAGAATTAGGAGGCAATCCACATATTGCCCGAGAGATTTAGCAGATCGACTTTCTGTGACTGCCAGAGCTACCTTCGTGCCATCGTTCCGGCATAATGCGACCATCGACCGTAGTAATTTACAATTAACATCCTTGCGCAGTACTTTAATAATGAAAAGTCGGTAACATTGTTCCTTTATTTAATTTTTTCAACTTTTTTTTAAAACTCAATCAGACAATTCAGCTTAGCATTAATCAATTTTGTATTTATATTTCATTCAAAACTCACTTCTCTGATAAAATAAGCATAATTAGTAGGAATGTTTTAAGATATGGTCATATCGTTCAAATATACTAGATATTTCATCTCTCCTAATTTATTTTTCCTTCAACTTTAATAATTTTTCTCACCTCCCTTACAACTGAGAATATTCTCATATGATATACTGACCCCTTACAAGTTATTGCGGTCTATGTGACTATCTTGTGAAATAAATTTAGGGCTGTGAGACATATTTCCAGTTATGCAATACATATCCAACTTTCCCTCCAGAAATCTATTTCCCTTACTTCATTACTAGACTATTCTTATCCATCTTCTTGGTAAGGGTTCAAATTAAATCCTACTTCTGATCTTCATCTTTCTTTTCCAATTAATCAAAATAACTTCCTTGTGATAAATTACTTGCACAATCCTGATTTGATTTATTTCAGTAGTAGAAAAACTTCTAAAATCCCTTCTATTGTTAAACTTCAAATAGCATATTTTACCCCATGATTAATCAACAAAATTACCCATGTGTGCTGCGATGTCAATGTACAAAATGACGATGTATTGCAGTAAATAACTAAACTTACATTTCTTCTTTACTTATATATTTTGTGCGTAGATCAGAAAGGGTAAATGTTTTTTTTTCTTAATTATTATATACCAAATTCTCGTTTCTTTCTAAAAAATAAGACAAACGTAGTACTATTTCTATATATGATTTTATATTCACAAAAAAGTATAAAAACATAACGTGACTCCAAGTAATCCAACATTTTTTTAGAGAAAAGCAAATCATAGTCGTTCTTGGCTTCGTCTATTTTTTTTTTCGTTTCTGAATGGCAATTAAATTTCTTTTAAAACAAAAAATATTTTTTTTAAAAAATGAAGAATTAAGCATGTTCACTTAGAATTTTGTATTATACCGTGTATGCACCGCCGTGTATTTTAAATAATCATTTTAATGACAGTTAATTGACATTGATCCTTAGTTGACCAATACTTGTAATGATATATGAAACAGTTTTTGTATCACAGTTATATGAAAACCGGTTAGTAAAGTCTATAGAGACAAAAGCTATTTTATTAATCGATTTTTATTAAATATAATAATAATATATTTTTATTATATATTATTACTATATATTTATATTAGATATTATTATTCACCGCTATATACTAACTAGATATAAACAATTAATTCGATCTAAAGTTTAAATAAAAATAATATGTATGTTTAATTTTTTCTTGATATATTAATTAGTATCATATTTTTAATAAACCTATGTACATTCCCAGATCTAGCAATGACAAAGAGTTGCCGGTTTTGCTAGTTTGTAATAAAAATCAGAAATAAACATGTTTTATTCGAATGCCTATTTATGATTCCCAACTGCCCTCTCTTATTTTTTCTAAATCTAAAAAAAAAATTGCTTTTAAGTATTAATACCATGATTTAGAAAATTTTTAAATTCTTAAAAAGAAAAGTTTGTTCTTGGTCATTTGTTGAGATTATCGAGCGAGCACCAGTAGAAGCTCTACTTGAAAAAGAGTATTGGAATTCAAGTAAAAATTAACTTCGAATTAATGAAAAATTGTAATTCTATCATCAAAATTGATTTTTTTGCGTGAATAATCAATTTAAAATCCATAAAAAAATAGATAAGGGCAGTAATAATTGAGTAATATGAAGCATATGTTGTGGTATAAAAAGTAATGAATAATAGTAATCCACCAGTCCCTGTGTCGTTTTAGCAAATTGATATCTCGCTTCTTAAATTCAATATTTATTCGTATTTCCTCTTTTAAAATTGAGAATGAATTGGATAAAAATTAATTCAATTTGTACTTATTAGAACTATTACGTCAATTATGAAACTTTCTCTCATCTAATAATTGAAAAAAATCGGAAAAGTATTGAAACTATTTGTGATGCCAATAATTGGAAATTACTAAAACAAAATCTGAGAAAGGACTCCAAATCCAATTTCGAATCGAAGAGCCCTTGTAATCTGGGGTCGGTTGACAGTTGGACTCAGTCCCTATTACTTACACTTCCTTCTCCACTTCTCCCGCTATATTTTTCCTATTGACTTGCTATTTTTCACCAGTTGGAACTCCACTGTATTTACTTCTTGAAGGGTATAATTTGACATTTTCCCTCATTTAAAGAATTTTCATTCATATCTTTGTCTCAATAAAGTTATCACTAAATTGAAATAACTTTTAGTTTATTTATAATTAGCTGTACTCTGAGGTTTCACGCGCGTTAAATTGTGTTTATATAATAACGTTTCAAATGCATGATGGATAAATTACAATTAGTAAATTAGTGCATGGCATTAACATACGGAATTTAAGTATTCTTAATTTAAGAGAAAAAATCGAAAATTCCCCTCTCAAAAAATAAATAACAATAATAATAAAATAAAAAATAGACGATTGAAAGCCTCCCGAGTATAATTGCAGTATTGATTACAAGAAAAAAATATATATTCATCTTTTTTCCGGGGAAAAAGACAGCAAAAACGTAATCAAATACAATGAAATTTATTATGAAGGTTATTGGACCTATAAATTTCAAAATATTGTTTTTTTTTATTTATGGGTAGATAGGAGGGAGTGGAGGTAAAGATATTGCATTAGCCTGTCACCAGCATTTTAATCCTTTTTAAGGACGAATAATGAAGATGAGCAATGATGGTTCATTATCCTTACATAAACTCTTGAGATAAGGTGAAGCACTGAAAACAAAAATAGTTTCACTGACCATACAGTCCGTCTTTCCTGGGGCCGTTCGTAGCTAAACGAGTGAAAGCGACCACTTTGACTGGCTCTTCATGACTGCGGAAGTGCCGCAAATTGCTTCGAGTATATAGAGTTGGTTGAAAAAAATTTGTTGTTAATGAATTACTGCAAGAAACTTCTTCAAGATTACCAACATACCCAAATGGATGAGGAAGGTGACTGGACTGGTGTTTAATAATAACCCATCAACGACTGGACGCAGAACTAGTTAATTTATAAAGATAAATACAAATTTTTTTTCTGTAAATAAAACAAATTACGGGAAAAGATTTAGATATAATATAAGGATTAAAAATATGTAGACATAGAGGTAAAAAAAATCAGAGCTTCAAATCAAAAACAACAATAATTATATTAATACAAAATGACAACAAATCATCAGCCTCTAATTCTAAATTTGAAATAAAATCGTTTAAACTTTTTTGTTTGAGTGTTTGAGACATTAAAAAACCCTTCAATATCTTTATCAACTTTTTTGTTTTCTTCTCTACACTTCTCTGTAAAGCAATGAAGGGATCAGACATGATCAGGAGATTCCTCATTAGATCCCACAATGACTTGGACGATTTTCGAGTGTGCTGCAGTCTATTTTTTCGAGATATCTTGAGCATAGCTTTTTTTTTTTTTTCTAGAGAATTCGATGAAATATTTTCTTGGTCGGCCACGTGTAGAAATTTTAACAAAGGAAGATTTGTTTTCTAATTTTTCCTCAATATAATCTGAGAATAAAAAAGGTAAATCGAGCCACTTTTCATGATCGTTATGTACGCATATGATGATGAATGTTAACTGCCTCAGGTGGGAATCGAATCCACAACGTTCTTAAACGAGCGCACTAGGACCTACGCCCCAACCCGTACGGGCGTCACGTGCCTTATATAAACCTAAGTAAAATCACTAATCAAGTAATTTTTTTTTTAATTGAATCTTATCACACAAAATTTCAATAAAACGTATATTTTACCAAATCACTTTATTTCTCTTCGTGTTTATCTTTCCACCAACACCCGTCCAAACCTAAATATACCAAATAAGTCTTGACTCAATCCTCTAACTTTAGCTTCGGTCTACCCCCTCCTACGTCTAGTCTATCTGTCTTACAATCTTACTCACCTATCTTATTCGCCGCAGTGCAATAGGATTATTTGAATTGATTTTGTTTATGGGTTACTTGAGATTACAAATAATAATAGATGTTGTAGGTTACTTGACGGTTGACCTTTGCTTGGAGGTTCTTCGATGATGTTCTTTTTCATCATGCCTTCCGTCCCTTTGCCTGAGTTGAGTGTCATTTATTTACTCGTGATGCATTCTGCATCTCAGCCTGAAAACGATGTGGCCCTTGAGACGATGTCTACTCTTCTCTCTGTTGTAGACCAATGAGATGGTTACCCTAGCCTAGGTATAAAAGGTAAGGTCAGATACCTGCCCCTAGATTTTAGAAGCTTTAATTTCTATTCAAATATGAGGGGGCATCTTTCCTAAACACCAGGTGCAGTTTCCTTAATTCGGCACAATCTTGATTTCTATATTCTCCAGTTAACTCATCCTTTTTCTGTTCGAATATTTTACTTAATACTAAATACTTTAATCTCAAAAACCTTAAGGCGCTGTTCTTCCCTTAGTGTAAGCGGCCATGTTTCTAATCCGTAGAGAACAAGAGGAAGGATAATTGTTTTATTCTGTTGTCTTATAATGTTTATTATTTCTTATCTAGAACCCCCTATAGACATATCTCGCCGCATAAACTAAATTTTCAAGCTTGATAAACAAATAGCAGTTTACTACAATTTAAATTAACAGAGAACTTGTGCATTGAGGGATTTCGAGAGTGGGCTTGTTTCGAAACCATGCAACAGCAATTACATGATATCCAACGAAGGGTGAAAATAGGAAATTAAAAAGAAAAAAAAAGGTCTTCCCTCGGTAAGTCGAGGAAACTCCGAAGGAAATTACCCCGAGTTCCTGCGCTGGTAATAATGTGTCAGTATATTTAACACGCTATTCGCCACTACGAGCTTACCATTGGTTTGCCTCAATCCCCTCGAAAGAAAAGCAATTTCTCTTTGTAACTGTGTTCACTTTTATTTTTTTATGATTATGCTCTTAAGTTTTTAGGCTCATTTACCTAATACACTTTAACCTTTTAAACTGTTAAAAAAAAATTTAATATTTTAAACGCAACAGAATTTTATTTGAAAAAAATAATTTACTTTTTATTTAAATCTTCAATTAAGGAATATTAAACTAAAAATAAAATAAAAAATACGTGCTTCGAAAAGCCAGTAACAAAACAAACAAATAAACTACCAAACTTGGTATTTGATAGTATGGTATTTATATGTATATTATATATTTAATGGCCAGTTCAGGTTAAACTGATCCTGACCTTGAAGAATGTGAAGCTGCAGTATTTATAGCTTCAAGCCTCTCAGTCATATTACCATAATGACCCAGATCTGTTGTAGTCTTTTGGCTCCAGTCCAAAATATTCCGTAAATTTTAGAGGTTTATACGACTTCACATGACCATTTCAGTGACATCTGTTCGTTCTAAAACATCTTCAATCTACATTTACTTAAGCTATTGATAAATTAAATTTATATTGATAATAAAATAAATTAATATTTTAGTCTATATTGACAATATTATCGGTTCTTTAGATCTCTTTGGGTAAACCTTGTGATAATTGTTTTACTTATATTTTAAACTAATTACCCACTTTATTTATTATTATTTGTCTTTTTTACATAAATTTATTATTAATTTATTTTATAGCTGAATAAATATCGAATATGTACGATCTCAGGGTTGATTGGGCAGCTAATATTTTATTTTTTTAACGTATTGCTAATATTTTAATAATGGACTAAATAGGAGAGAACTTCGTACCAATGAAACATTTGTATCGGAGGAAAATTTTATTTTTCATGATGTTAGAAAAAATGTTTCGTTCAAAAATAAGTTTTTCTTATTATTAATTGACCTTTTACTTCCTTACAGTCTTTTCTTCTAAAATTATCACAGCAAGGTAAATCAATTATTTTCATATGGGCTCCAAGCCACATTGGCATTGTTGGTAAC
>NW_027105539.1:229006-234878 GCF_000696795.3 Halyomorpha halys
CATGCCACAGGCGTTGATGACCAGAGGGTTTTACGCCTTTAAGCAACAAACAACAACAACTTCCTTACAGTGCTCCAATGCCCTTGTGCCAAACACGTTTCGTTGGTAAAAATCAACCTTATTTTTTTCAAAGGGTAAAGTAATTTATCGTAGTAATTTTTTGTTACTAAATCTTCGTTTTCTTTTGGACATAAAGGATTTTTTCCTAGCACTGATGGTTTTTACACTATTAACCCTTTACTTACTCTCTCGATTTTTTTATGTGTTTACTCCAGTTTGTAAAATGGAGGAGTGATGAAGCAATGAACTGTTACGAAATTCATACTCAATGATGAAGAAGAATGATATGAAATTATGAAAACCAATATTATTTTTAAACTTCCGCTCCCAGGCAGGTGAATCTGAACGCCAATCAAAGAATCAGCATGTGTTAACAACTATCCGTTAGTCTATTAAAGAATAAATAAATTGTATACCATACTTTATATTTTCATGTTATTATTACCGACTCATGCTAACTAATAACACCTTCTGTGATAAAATAATTTGTTCAAAAATTTCAAGCGTTGTGTCCATTGGTTCGAAGCACTGCCTTCAGTTCAACCAGGATTTTGTATCGAAGTACAAAAAAATCATTCATTTTTTTATTTTTTTTATTTTTAACACAAATAATATAAAACAAAGTTTAAGAACTGCTTTATGCAGTAAGATTTGGGAGTAATTAAAAACAATTTTGTTTAAAAATCGAATTAATTAGTGATTTGCAATAATTAAAGATCTAATTTTATCAGCTTGTACAATTGTCTCTCTTACTGGTTGTCGCTACCAGATATTTTACCAGAAGGAAGAATAAAAAAAAAAAAAAAAAAAGAATCTAATAGGACAGTTTGAAACGCACTGAGGTCTGTTGTAATTGTCTCCACGAAGTTAAACCCAGAGGGGATATTTTTAACGATCCCACTTGGCATTGAAAGTAGTAAAAAGAAATTACTTTTAAATTTCTTCGGGGAATTTTTTCCTATCACCTGACCATAATTGGGGAGCCGACAAACACCTTTTATCAAAAGCACTCAGTTAAAGAAAATATAAAAACTGTTCATGTTCCTGTTCAAAAAGAGATGGAAAAAGCAAAGCTTATTTCTGTAACTTTTCAATTATTTAAGAGACATTAAGTTATAAAGTATTGATTTTTCTTTGTGTTGTTATTTTTAAAAGTGTCATTTAACTTTTAAGCAATTTTTTTATATATCTTAATTGAAATTTACAACTATACATAATAATCCATTCAATAAATTTGATGTAAGTTTATAATGCATGTACAGATTGATACAAGCGTGTAGATGAACTACCTATTGGTAGCACTGTAATACCGTTTTTACATTAGAAGGTCTCTTCAGGAAGGACATCTTCTTTTCAGACGCCTCGGAGGATTGTCAGATATTGAAGAGGAAGAAACGTTAGAAACCAGTGAGTTTATAATAGACGGATTGATATCTTTTTTCGGGCTAGATCGGTTACGTAAGGAACATTAAGGTCTTTATGTATAACTTTATTTGAGACAAAGTAAGGAGCATTGAGGTTTTAACGAAGGATTTTGGATGGTAAGGATTGGATACGAGAGGAATTCGAAGGTTTAGTGGAGCCCCAACGCTCAACTCCGTATGTCTAGATAGGCCTTATTATTGTCATGTAGATCAATCTTTTGTAATCAATTGGAAGTTTAAATAGTTTCTCTAGTAAGTGCTGTAATAGTTGGAAACGGCGTGCACTTTCTGTCTTGTTAAGCAAAATTAAAACATTTACATTATTTAAGTTAGGTTTATTTTCCATTTATTTTTTTTTATCTAGATATACCGATACATTTATGAGGATGTAAAATAGCAGAGTTTTCTTGGATGAGTGTAACATTATTTTATTATTTATAATATATAATAATTTAATCTAGTTTAATTAATTATGAGTAAAATTAATTTAGGGCGCACACTTACAACAGAAGGATAATTTGTGGCCTGCACATTGAAATAAAACAGAAAACCATTAAGAAATAACTTAACATACCTTTTTCCTTAATCTCGCACTTGAAACACGGATAAAACTAAATGAATATATAATCATATGTGCTCACTCCTCACAGGTATGCGGTATCTGTCTTCTAACATAAATGTTATGTACGAGCATTATAATAGACTTAGTCCGAATCCAACAATACTCTAAATACTAACTTATATCTTCACAGTTGACTAAAAATATAGAGCGATTATTAAATAACGATTTAAGAAAAAAAAATCTCGATTATACCAACAGACAAATATATCTGGCAACAGCTAGACTAGCATGTCCATACAGAGCCGGCCTTTGAATTTAAACTATGATATAATGCATGATACTGTGTCAAACTAACTACCTTAGCAGCTTTTCAATAATATCCCTATATTAGAAGGTCTTGAGCCCAACTTCTTTTCAGAAATCTGTCACTCTATATTTTCGCCTAATTTCGATTCTATTTCAGAAATCTAAAAAAAAGCAATAATCTCAAGATGACATCACTAATGAACACAGCTCTTTGCAGGAATTTAGGATGATCTAAACTACACGCAATGATACAAACTATAACTGCGTAAACAAATTTGAACCGTAGATACAAAAGAAAACGTTTCAGAAATGTTTCTTTATTTGAAACTGTCTTGTACCATATAAAATCATTCTAAAGGGATTAAAAGAAATAAAACGATGAGTAAAACTATGGTCAACATCCGACCACAACAGCCGTAGGGAGGAAGTTGCTTTAACCCGCTTGAGAATAGGTCACACTCTCCTCACGCACTTTCACCTGATAAGAAAACTGCCACCTCCAACGTGCAAATATTGTCAGTCCATTCTTACGATTAGACATATTTTTGAAAAATGTACTCACTATTTGCCAATAATACACAGGATAGGACTGACCCCAAATTTATCAGAAGCTCTCACAGATGAGAAATCTAAAATTACATTAGTATTTGAATTTTTAAAAGCAGATCGCCTTCTTTATAAATTATAACTCCTCTTTGATTTTTTTATTTTTTTTTTTTTATTTATTTTTTACTTATATCATGCTATAGGCGTTGATGACCAGAGGGTTTTACGCCTTTAAACAACAATCAACAACAACAACAACATTCTAAAGGGTATTCATGCGGATTGAAGAAGCAGAAGTTCAGCTTTCTAACAGTTGATATTAGGTTGGATTTGGAAAACATTGTAAGGAGTGATGAATTTATTTCGTGAAAAAAGGAACAGATATAAATTATCCTACAAAAATCAAGTCCAAAAATTTATTATTTTTGATTTGATGAAAATTCGTATTTAAGTGTTTCGAATGACGGAAACAACGAATCTGATTTGATTTTTCCTATACAATTTTTTTTTTTTGGTCTGCTTTACTAGAAGCAATTTTCGGTTTTGCATTGTTGTTTTTTCACTGAAGCTCATTTATTAAAATCAACACTGATTTGTTCTTATTCTATACCAAAAATAAATCGATTTGTACATAATAAACTTTAAATACATGCAGTGTTAAGGCGGTATACGATAGTAGAAAAAATATATAAAATGTTAATTTTCTTGGCTCCTAGAGTGCACTTGCAAGAACCCTCGGACACATTAATATTCAATATTAATTTACATTAATATTTTACGTCTAATATTTTTTAACCTAGTATCACTAAAACAAGTTTCATTGAATACGGTTAGCAACGGACCAATATCTGAAAAATTATTAATAATATACCGATCTGAAGGGTAAACGTCTGAGAGGTAGACCGAAACGTAGGCGGGAGGATTGTGTAAATATGGATATAGGCATATTTGTGTATATAGCGATTGGTCGTCATTGTTTTTATTATTATTTAAGTTTCATAAAAAAGTTAATAATTACCACTTGAAAAGATTTTTTCTCTCAAATTCTATTCGTCAGTATTTTTGGTAATTCCCCATTTTTAAGATAATTATTGAGTCTAACATTTTCTCGTGGGCTCAAATGAAAGCTAATTATATTTTGTTTTAATTTGTCCCAAATGTTTATTCAAATATTTTTGACGAGATTTCACAAACTAGGAGACCATTACGACAATTATTTACTTTTCAAAAAAAAAAAAGTCAATAGTTGAAGAGTTATATTCTTGAAATAATTGGGCGTAAAATTCTCACTTTGAATTCAAATTGTAGCAAATATTATAAACTTTGAAAAATAAACGGAGAAATATTTTATAAGCTGTATATTTTTTATATAGTAAACATTGAAAAAGTGTGCTAATTTTATTTAAAGTCCAAAATACCGTTCTAGCTTTTACAAAAACAAAATATATCTGATGATTTTTTTTATTAATTACGTAAAAGGTAACTGAACAACCAGATATCAGAAAATTTGTGTTGAGTGATATTATCTATTTCATAAAATATTTAAAAATATTCGCCAGTAAATATTTCAATAGTTTTATTTAGGTTATGTCATAATATATTTTCAAAAAATATCTTATTACAATTATAAATATAT
Source organism: Halyomorpha halys (assembly GCF_000696795.3). NCBI lineage: Eukaryota > Metazoa > Arthropoda > Insecta > Hemiptera > Pentatomidae > Halyomorpha > Halyomorpha halys. The sequence continues at coordinate 233,541 of NW_027105539.1, forward strand.
TGTTAAATAATTAACTTTTTAGTAAAAGCAAATAAATAAATATAGGTGCTTTATTCTAGGTAGGGATAGAATCAGGGAGTTTTGTGCCAGTTTTAATTTTCGTTCTTCCTACCCCCCTCAATGCATGATAAAAATTAAATAAATAAAATTATATTAATAATGTATTATTTATAAAAGTATAAAACCAAGGTGAATAAATTTAATTTCCTATAGAGCATCGGCTGAACAGAAGGCGTTGGTGCGTCCTGGCTGCGACATATTGAGGGCAGAACCACAACACCCTCATCACGTCGATGGTGTATAAGGTGTTTGTTAAGTACAGTAGCGTGCATATTTTTATATTGTGGTCATAAAAAAGTTAAAAAACGTAAACAAAAAATAAATAGTATTATTAAAAAACATATATTGTAACCTAACACAGTTTCTAACGATTCAATAACTTCTTACAGGCTGTTTCAAAGGTACTGTTAAGTACTCTTCCTCTTTAGTATACATAATTAATATTATATGAAATACAAATAGGTTTATTAAATGAAATGTATCTTTTTTTTATTATTATAGTGAAAAAACATAACTTAATTACTTTTGCAAATAAAATAAAAAGTACTACTTTGGTGTTTAACCGAACTAGAATGACATGTTATAGGATTATTGACAATCCAAGCTAGTTAAATATTGAGTTTAATCCTGATGAAACATAAATACATCTCCTTTTTCTTTCTTAAAGGTTTTAAAAATTTCAGTCAACTTATCAGCTGAACCGATGCTCAAAAAATATTTCAAAGAAACGGATATTTATGGGTTTAAATAGAACGTGATTTTTTTGGTCATCGCTCAAGGGATTTGTCTCATAATCAAAAACTAATAATCGACAACTTTACTGAACTGTATTTGTATTTAATGTACTGTTGTATAGAGCATTATCGCGTCTTTGTCTAATCGACGTTTAAGCGTTCAAAATCGTTCCTGAATGGCATTTTTAGAAAAAAAAATTATAAAGAAATTTCACAACAGAAAGAAAGAAAACTGAAATTTAGGACGAAATATAATTTAAAAAAATTAAATTAATGATTAAATCACAACGCCCAGATTTTTTCGATAGATTACGATGATCAATGAAATGATTACAAATAAAACTATACTAGGCTCAGATGACCAAATGATATCAATAGAATAGAACAATTTTTTTTTAATAATTTATTTATTGATATTTACAACTGTACATATATATATATACATCAATTAAATTTGCTGTAAGTGATATTATGACATGATAAAAACATGTGGAGAATCTACCCATTGATAGAACTCCAAAAACATTTCTAAAGGAGAAGATCT